>NC_067400.1:280999898-281299898 GCF_016432865.1 Antechinus flavipes
AAACAATGAGAATCAGAGTGATCTGAGTTTAAGGCATGGCCCTTAAAAAGAAATCTAGCCTATAAATGCCAAGATATCTTGTAAGATTTTAACAATTAAAATTTACATTTCTTTGGACAGAGCATCCCCAGATAAATATCCTATTTGGACAGAGAGAGATAAGGAGAGGGAAGGGAAGGAGAAGAAAAGAAAGAAGAAGGGAACTGAGGGAAGGAAAAGAGAAGAGAGATTATTTTTACATTATGTTAATAACCAATTATTAAATTAAGATTGAGGTTTTTGCTTTCTATTTCTTCTTTCAGGGACCAGTTCCTGTGGATCAAAGCTTTTTAAACTCTGGGTTGTGCTCCCTAATGGGGTTTAAAACTGAATGTGGGGATCATGAAATTAAGATTTACTCTCAGTAATGTTTGATTTTTATATCTGTTTATATCTATATGCCTAGGGTCATGTAAAAATTTCTTGCGTGAAACTGGGCTGCAAGTGGAAAAATTCTAAGAATTTCTGCTATAGATCATTCAGCCAATCTCTGAAGGACAAGGCTAATAGATAAAATTGGTTTAATCCTCAGGGTACATGTTTCACCCAAATAAAGGATCTTACTTTTGTTTATAGTGTATACAAAATCTAATCTAACTGCATCTCAGTCCTAAAACATTAAGCCTATGACCTTGTATCCCTCCATTACAGTCTAGGGGAATTTAGCTCATGAAGGGGAAAAATCGACCAAAGTGGTCTAGATTCTTTTGTTCAGATTTCTGGAGATGGCTGAATTTAAGATTAAATTACCTTCTCAGTGGGAGACACTGACAACTTCTAGACAAACTCCTCAGTAATATGTCCATCCCCTTATTAATTGTTTACCAAATCCAGGTTGATTTCTGTCAGGGGTATCTCCTTTTTTCCAACTATTTAAGCATTCAGTAATCTCCATGGTGGGCATCCAAAAGAAAACACTGATCATCAATTTATTGTTTATCAGCTAATCTAATTGATAAGTTGATTTTTAATTACTCAGAAATGATCTCTTGGCCTTTTCATTCATTTCAATCAAAAAAAAAAACTATATGCAAACATGATATATGCAGTATAAATTTGAGATAGTCAACAAAGGGAAGGCACTAACAATAAAAGGGAAGCAAAAGATGGGACTTTTTCTGGGCCTTGAGTCCAGGGAAGACAGATGGCAGAGAGGAGAAAGGAGAGAATTTCTAATATGGAGGACAGCCAGGGAAAATTCCCAGAGCAGGGTGATTAGGTTTCTAAGTACAGAAACTTGACGTTCCATGTGATATTCTACAAGGAAATTTCAAGACTTGCAAAATTTCCCTTATGAAATATATATTTTTAAAATTTTTACATATTTTCATATTACATATTTTGAAATATAGACTAAACATACATCAAAATAGCCATGATGTATAGTATTTTTAAAAAATGGAATTAGACCTAATTTCTTTCAATTTGTTCCAAAATTTTTCTAAAACATCATTGGAATCTTTCAAAATACCCTGGTTCATTTTGGGAATGGAAAAGGCTTCAAATGTCTCTGGAGCATTTCTGGTTTATTTATCTAAATTCATGATAGCTTCCCTGGCAATATCTCTCCTCTCGTGCCCATAGGCTTCCAGCTACATTTTTCTGCAATCCTCAGCTGGATAAAGCTGGAGAATGAAATGGCAAAACATCTCAGTATCTTTGCCAAGAAAACCTCAAATGGAATCATCAAGACTTAGGCAATTGAAATGACTGAACACCAAGCTAGATTAAGCAGTATATTGTGGTTTCTCTTTGGGTTTCTTGATCATTATTTATTTGTTTTAGATCTTTTCAGATCTTTGCTGGAGTATGCAAGGAAGAACTCAGAGATCATTTCATGTCTCTATCTTAACCAGAAAAATCATCCTCATTTTCTTCTTCTGGCTATCTCCTCTAGTTTAGTTAAATCTGAGGGGGGATAAAGTTAAGTGACTTGCTTAAAGTCACATAGCTAGGAAGTGTCAAGTTTCTGAGACCAGATTTGAATTCAGATCCTTCTGACTCTAGTCAGTGTTCTATCCACTGTAACACCTAGCTGGTCCTCTCCCCTGGTTTATAAATAAGTCACAGATTGTAATACAGAGGTATGATGGGAACAAGATGGACCTCTCCACTTTTTAGAAGCACCAGATATAGGATTTTAGAGTTGGATTTTCAAAGTCCAAACGTCTCATTTTGATGGAGAAGAAACAGGTTTAGAAAGTGATAATATGAGTATCAGATGTACAGTTTTCTAATAACAGCACTTACCTCCCAAAATTGTTGTAAGGATAAAAATAATACTTGTGAAGCACTTTGTAAACTTTAAAGCATTTTCCATATCATGAGATTTTTATATGGGAGGTGCTTTAAACATCTTAAAATGCTATATAAATGCCAGTAATGATTATTTTCATTAGTTAGTGGTCAGAGAAATAATGGAAAGATTGTGATTAGAACTCAGGTCCTTTTTCTTCAAGTCAAGAGTTCTTGCTATTAAATCTTGCAACTATGCTTCAAATGTTTATTAATTTGCATTTTGAAAATAATAGGAGTTGCAGAGAAAGGGAAGAAAGAGAACAAGAACTATTTGAGGAGAAGAAAAATAGAATATGTAGTTCTGATGACAATAGCTTAATGCAAAACTTCAAAGGATGGGGGAAGGAAGAAAAAAAGAAATTTATAACATATAAACTTTGTTTCATGTGTAATCATTTTTTTAAATTAAACTATGTAATAGAAATTTTGTTTTACCCCATATAATAAATTTTGATAAAAACTTCAGTGGATTCATAATTTTATTAATATCAGTATGTCCTTCAGTGGTACAGATTGTAATCTAACCATGTCATCCAAAGTGACTTTAAACCTTGTTTTTCTTAACCTCCTCCACAGAGGACCCATCCAATGTCAGTGGCTGTCACTGGGATCTTTTAAAAAAATTTTTGGATACCAGTATAGTCTTCAAGTTGTTTTATCATCCCTCAGTGCAATTGGCTATATTATTTCTATCTTCATTGTGTCTGCTGCTCTTTTTACAAAAATATATACATATTTAGAATTTTTTGTAACTACAAATATTACCCTTTTATGAATGCAAACGGATTGATTTTGAGAATGTATACATGCATCTAAATTTCTATGCAGCTATACTGATAACTTCAGGCTTTTTCTCCTTAGTACAAGGGCTGTGAATCTCAGGGAAAACTCCTTAGAGCCAAGGCTCTAAGCAAAACATTTATTGACTTTGCAAAAACTACTACTAGGCTATTTCACCTGATAGTAATCAAAATTATTTTTATATAGAGAAAGCTCATTAAGTCATTCTGCTAAGTGTTCAATTCCTATTAGATTTTTCAGTTTCCTGCTTTCCTGAATAATATATTGCCTCTGATTATTTTTGCTTTAGGTACCTAAACCACTGGGAAGATTTATTCTTATTTCCAAAATTAAGACTCAGCCCAATGAAGAAGTTGGTTGTTTTCGGTTATAGCAAGATAGTTTCTATAAATAACAGATTTCTGCATATTAAGCAGAGGTGTTTTTTAAAAAAATGTACATCCTATTACATCCTACTACATTCCCATTTAGCCAACCATGGCATTAGAATCCATGGGAACCAAAACCCAGAAACTACAGGATTGTATCAAGAAATGAAACTTTTTCTGCATAAAGAGGGAAACTGAATCATTTGAGAGTTGCCATGATTCACAAGCTCTCTGAGATTACAAGTCTGAGAACTGATGAATGATGAGGTCCCAAGAAGTGGAATTGGTAAAGAAAGCCTGAAGTACAACTGAGATTATGACACTCCCTGGGGCAAGTAGGGAACGGCACTGATAGGGATCAGCTCAGCCTTACAGTTCCAACCCTGAGGAGATTTTGGGAAATCCCATTTTATGGTATCCAATCAGAAAGTCAAGTTATGATGTCAAACTCCTGAGGTTAAATTTTCCCTATTAATCTGTCCATGACCTGTGTCATCTTTGCTGAATCCCTTTTGGGCTTTCCTCTCACCCTCTCCATGCCTCCTTGTTAGAGATAACTCTTTTAAGTGCTAAATTTCTATATGGATTTAGCCTGACAGTCAATGGTGTACTCCCACCTCATGGAGTATTCCCTTTCTCCTGATTAATTGTGAGTTTTGAAGAGAACTTGTGTTTTCCATTGTTAAAACCCTTTTCTTACTAACTATATGCTCTCCCAATCGATTTCATATTTACCACTCCTGGTGTCTATTTTACCTCTTCATTTTGTCTGTAACCTTTTTTTATAAATAAATGTACCTTTTGGCAATGGAAAAATCCCTTATACATTCCTCACATGACCAAACACCATCATTTGATGCCAAATTCTAACATTTGGTGCAGGACCTTAACCTCACCGGTAGGACTCATTTTTTTGTGTGTGTTCATACTGCAATACTTCATTAGCCATTCAAGGAACTGAATCTCCACCCTTCCCTCTTCCCCTACCACTTTATTTCAGTCTACACAGATCTGAGAAATGGCCCACATCATTTCTTTCCTAGAACTCTATTAACTGAAAAACTATCTTTTAGTAATTCTCATTGGATTATATTATGAATGGATCCTCCAACTCCTTCAAAATTGTATTGCCTATAATGCATACTTTCTCTAGGTATTCTTGCACTAATGCAGCAGCTCTTCTCATATCTGATTCATTAGTACCATTTCTGCTTCCTCATGTAGCATACAGGGAGTAACTGTGATGACAGAATCCAAATGTGGAGAGCTACTTTTTACTGATAAACATACTAGTTTGTTATGCTAATTTGATCTTTACCCTTTTTTGTCATTTATTATATTTTTAAAAATTTTATCTTTAAATAATCTCAGAAAGAGCTGATCTAATTGTAATTCTGTATTAAAAGCCTGATAGTTTTCTAAGGTATGTGTATGTGACTTGAATGTAAGCAGGAAAATTGGGAAAGAAAGAAAGAAGAAAACAAAAAATAGAGAGGTAAATTAGGATTGCTAAGTGCCTAGGGAGTCTGAGAATTCACATTTAATAAAGAGATGAATTTACTTTTTTAGAGATAAAAAGAATAATCATTGGAACCCAAAATTCCTATTAAAAAGGGCAGCTAGATGGCACAGTGGATAGAGTACTAGGTGTGAAGTCAGAAAGACTCATTTTCCTGCATTCAAATCTGCCCTCAAACACTAGCTTATTGTGAGATTCTGAGTAAGTCCCTTAACCCTGTTTGCCTCAGTTTTCTTATCTGTAAAATAAGTTGGAGAAGGAAATGGCAAATCATCGCAGTATCTTTGCCAAGAAAACCCCAAATGGGTTCATGTTGAAACTGGACATGACTCAACAACACTCCTATTAAGTTTCAATGGGTAGAAAATGCAAATTAAGGAGAAAAATGGGTTGTTTTCCCTTTTCCATGAGAGGCAATGCCAAATCCTGGGCTAAGCATGAAGGGAGATATACTTCTATGGAGTGAGTAGCTGAGGAAGGAAAGCCATACATAGGAAGGAAAGTAGAAATGTGCTCCTAATATATCCACAGACTGATTACTCAGGCTGTTTATTGGGTGACAGACAGCCAGATCTGCCTTGCTTACGAATGCCACCTGGTGGGCTAAAGTTGCTTTGTTTTGAGGTACATTCCTGGTATATAATCATTTGTCTTTGTACCTAACATAATATCTGGCACATGGTATTAATAAATGTCCGTTGAATTGAACAAACCGTGTCCAATGTCTACAGATCTCCCCTATGATCCAGATCTTTACCACTTCCAGGTACTAAACAAAATTTCATTATCCTGTGCTTTCAATCCCTTAAATCAGTAGTTCTCAAACTTTTGTCTTCAGTACCTTTATCCTATTAAAAATTATTGAGGATCTCTCCAAAGCGTTTTTGTTTATCTGGGTTATATTTATAGACATTTACCATATTGGAAATAAAAACTATTTTTGAATTTATAGACTCTGTAAAAGGGTCTCAGAGATCCCCAGGATTCTCTAGACCATACTTTGAGAACCACTGCCTTAAATATACTCTTTACTGAATGACAACTTGCTTATCTCATAAATTAACCAAGCCTTCCTTTTAGGAAAAGCCTCAGAGCAGCATCCTTTGACCTAATTTGTGGAGCTATAGAAGCTCCCTAACAGGTGATTATCCAAACCTTCTAATTGAATACTTCCTTATTAGAAGGTACAGTGGATAGGGTACCAGACTTGGGGTCAGGAAATTATTGTAGTTGTTTAGTTGTATCCAGCTCTCCACAATCCCATTTGGGGTTTTCTCTGCAAAGATACTGTAGTGTTTTGCCATTTCCATTTCTAGCTCATTTTATGGGATGAGAAAACTGAGGCAAACAGGATTAAGTGACTTGTATGGGGTTACACAATTATTAAATGTCTGAGACTACATTTGAACTCAGGGTTTCCCGATTCAAGCCTATCTATATGTTGTGGGAAAGTCACTTGACTTTTTACAACTTTGCTTTCTCCTTCTCTATAATGGAGATAATAATAGTACCTATCTCAAACAGGCATTCTGAGGATCAAATAAAAAATGATAATTCATGTGAAGTACCTTACAAATATTAAATTACTTTACTAAAGTACTTACTAAATTAAAATATAAAGTTAACTATTATTATTATTATTCATCATTTCTTTGGGAAGCAATCCTTTAAGTTACATGATACTATAATGTAATAATAATATCTTCTTTATCTTGGCTTGAAATCTATTGCCCTGTAACTTTCACTTATTAGTACTAGTTCAGCAACCTATAACTACATAAAATAAATTTCATCCTTTCTCACATTCTCTTCTATGATGATATGGATGCTAACAATTTAATGCTAATACCTACTTAATATATTACTATCTCAAGTAAAGGTCATAAACAAAAAGAAAAACCCAAATGATAAGAATTTCAGGCACCATAGCAAGTCAATAGAGAAAATTTTCAAGGTTAGGCTATCTGGCATCCCTTAAATCATTTTACTTATTCACATATTCCTTAGTCTTAAATAAAAGTACAATTGTCTAGCTTAGCCCACTTAAATTATATTTTTATTCTAGCTATTTTCCTATTATGCATTTCTATTATACATTATCAATTATAATCACAGGCATTTGCCAGCTTTACTTTGGGTTTCCCAAATATTTGTATTCTGTTTCTCATTTTCTATATCATTAAGCAAATAAGGATGGAGACCATTGCGTATAACCCAGAAAATGGAATGGAATCTAACTGTGTGGTTCAAGAGTACAATGCAATGTCAGAGGAAGGAGAGTACCTGCTGTCCATTAGAGCATAAAAGCTATTATGCAAGTTAAAAATAGATCTGAGGGTTTCTGAAACCTCCCCTCCTAACTGCTTTCCTGTGGTTATAGAAAGAGGGAAAAGGAATCCATTTCAGCAGCTCATAGTCATTTTAAAGTCCTCAGCACATAAAAGCTCATGCTTCCAGACAGAAAGTGTCACCAAGAAATTGGGGCAGGAATTAACTTTGGTTCTACATCATAATGGGCAGTGACAATTCCTAAAGGGCAACTGAAAGGCAGCAGTGTTGTTCAAGATAAAATAATCACTGAGTTTAAAATAGCATTATATGCAAGTGAATATGTATTACAATCAGCCAGAACCCTACCTTAAAATCCTATCATGAATTGGCATATAATAAGGCATATCATAGGATCAGGAGATCCTCTTTCTGGAACCTTAGAGGTAATCTATTCCAACCATCTCATTTAATAGATAACAAAATTGTAACTTGGTGAGGTGATGTGATCTGCCCAAGATTACACAAGCTGTAAACGAAAATCAAAATTTGAACTCAATTCTTCTAATTCTAAATCTAAAGGTTTAAATAATTCTTAGTAAATTCATGTGTTAAATATATAAGCAATAAATAAAACTGTATTAAAAATATGGTTCGTGTTAGCTAAAGCATAAATGCTCTTTTTCTTTAGTCAACTGTTAATTCAATGATATTGGGTGCATTCTGACTGTTGTCTTGGTTAATATAGAAAGTCAGTTTAAAAACACTAACAACATAGAAGTTGGTAATGGGAGGGAAGACTGAATCATGGGATTTTTAATCCATCATAAAAGATTATCATCATAATTTATCTTTGAGATTTACTGGGTGCATGTGTGAAATACTGTGGCAAATTGACCTCTAACTGGACTGAGTCAAAAAAAAAAAAAAAAAGCTTCTGGCTTCTTGTGCTAAAGATAATTCTTCAAAACCAAGAGAATTGAGGTATGAAGGGTTTATACAGCTCTTTTCCACAGTGGAAATTAGAGAAGCTCATCCTTAAGGAGAAATGTGTCCCAAATTTGAATCTTAATTCAACTATGGCCATAGGGACATGGGATTGAATGATCGATGTCCTTTTTCCTTGTGGCATCCCTTGAAACCAGTACCTTTTGGATCACCTGCAGTTTCAATTCTCCCAAAATTGATTTGATCCATGAATCATCTCGATTAGAAAATCCTGTGTTCCTAAACTCAAAGACTAAAATCTTATTAACTCATACCTACTGTGACTAATTTAATTCAACTCCAAAATATCACTGTTATCTTCTTAAATAATATGACAAGAAAATTAAGCTGACAGTTGATGTGCTGAGTTTTTATATAATTTCAAATTACTAATTGATTCCTGGTACTCAAATTCACTTTGACTTGGGGAAAGTTGACCACAAAACGAATTTAAGAAAGAAAATAAGTTTTGTTTCTCCTGCCTACTTCTTATAAAGTACATAGTGGAATCTTAAAGGAGAATAACAGGATGTTTCAGTGAAGAAACTTCTTCCATTCTGAGAAAAAAAATATCAAATCCTATACTTTTAGGTATCTTTTTAAGTCCAAAGAACAATTCATGGATTGTAAATATTTCTCAAAATTTACAGGATTATAAAAATCAGAAGTCTGTTTGCATAAGCCAAAAATTCAGACAGGAACTCTATGTAGATACACAATATATGCTAGAAGGAAGATACCATTTAAAAATAAACCAAGTATATTATTTTATTTGTTTAAGAATTTCACCAAGGGGTACAAAGCAGTGTGCTAACCTGTTTTGTTTTTCATTCATTTTAACTTCATTGGCTTAAAAAAAAAATTATCGTATTTATTTTCTTTTTCTTCATGTCAAGGCTTAAGTGATAGTTGCTGCCTGAGGCCTTTTCAGATTTTCCTCATTGCTAGTTACCTCCTTCCTCCAAATTGTCTAGTATATATTTTATATTTATTTATCTTTAAAATATATGTGCTGACTGAGCTACTCCTCCCCCATCCCTAGTAGAATGTAAGCTCCTTGAGATCAGGAACTCTTTCTTTTTCTTTTCTTTTCTTTTTTGTCTTTATATCCTCAGTCTCTCTTACTATACCTGGCACATAGTAGGTACTTAGTTAATGTTTGCTGAGTTGAATTGTTGGTGTTGGGATTAGATCCCAATGGATGGAAAAGATGCCTCAGGGAACATACTCTCCTGTTATCTCTCACTAATGAATATATATCAAATGCAAGGCTTATTCTAAAAGTAAAGCTGGGACATATCAACAACAACAATAATATCGTCAATAATAATAATAATTAGCATTTAAGTAGCATTTTAAGATTTGCAAAGCACTTTATAAATATCTGATTTTATTCTCAAAACAATCCTGGGAGTAGGTGCTATTTAGTATCCCCATTTTTATAAAAGGGTAAACTAAGGCAGGCAAATTAAGTGGCTTGCTCAGGCACACACAGTTTGAAAATGTCTGAGGCCAGATTTGAATTTGGGAAGATGGTTCTTCCTGACTCCAAGTCTAGCATTCTCTCCAGTGTGCCAGCTAGCGTTCTCTCCCTCCTTCCCTCTTCCTCTCCCTCTTCTTCTCCCTTTTCCTCTCTTCCCTCTCTCTCTCTTTTTCTGCCTCTCTCTGTGTGTCTCTGTTTCTGTCTGTCTCTCTCTTTGTCTCTGTCTCTCTGTCTCTCTCTCTCTGTCTCTCTGTCTCTTTCTTCTCCCTCCTTCCTTCCTTCTTCCCTTTCTCCTTTTCCCTCTCCCTCTTCCTCCCTCCCTCTCCTTTCCTCCTTCCCTCCCTTCATCCTTCCTCCCTGCCTTTCTCTGACTTTTTTTCTCTTTGTCTGTCTGTATCTGTCTCTTTCTTTCTCTCTGTCTCTATATCTCTCTGTCTCTTTCTCAGTCTCTGTCTCTATCTCTCTTTGTCTCTGTCTCTCTTTTTTTCTCTCTCTCTCTGACCCCAACACATACATGTATATATTATATATACTGACACACATACATATACACATATTTAAATATATACATACATGTGTGTATGTGTATATGTGATTATAAAGAAGCAACATTTGATTTGTTGTTGTTCATTTAAGTTGAGTCCAACTCCTTAGGAACCTATTCTAAGGTTTTCTTGGCAAAGACACTGGAGCAGTTTGCAGTTTCCTTTTCCAGCTCATTTTACAGATGACAAAATTGAGACAAACAAGAATTAAGTGGCTTGCTTGGGATCACACAACCAGTTAATTGTCTGAACATAATTCAGATCTTTCTAACTTCAGGCCCAGTACCCCATCCATTGGGCTATCTCACTGCCATATAGTATGGCACGTATTTCTATAAAATTTCTATAAAATTTTATTACTTTCAATGAATAATTTTTTTTCCTTTAGTGACTTCAGAGATTGTCTTTGAATCAATGTTTAATTTGCTTTTAGCATTGCAGGCTATTGTTCTTTATTCCTAAAGAGGACCAAACCACTACACACCTCTCAGATTGGCTAAGATGACAGGAAAAGATAATAATGAACATTGGAGGGGATGTGGGAAAACTGGGACACTGATGCATTGTTGGTGGAGTTTTGAACAGATCCAACCATTCTGGAAAACAATATGGAACTATGCTCCAAGAACTATCAAACTGTAATCCTTTGACCCAGTAGTGTTTCTACTGGGCCTATATCCCAAAGAGATCTTAAAAGAGGGAAAAGGGACCTATATGTACAAAAATGTTTGTGGCAGCCCTGTTTGTAGTGGCCAGAAACTGGAAATTGAAAGAATGCCCATCAATTGGAGAATGGCTGAATAAATTATGGTGTATGAATGTTTTGGAATATTATTGTTCTGTAAGAAATGACCAGCAGGATGAATATAGAGAGGCTTGAAGAGACTTACATGAACTGATGCTGAGTGAAATGAATAGAACCAGGAGATCATTATATGCAGCAACAACAAGACTATATACAATGATTAATTCTGATGGATGTGACTTTTTCCAACAATGAGATGATTCAATCACTTCCAATAGACTTGTGATGGAGAGAGCCATCTTCCAGAGAGAGAACTGTGGGAACTGAGTGTGGATCACAACATAGTATTTTCACCTTTTTGTCATTTTCTTGCTTTTTTTTCTTTCTTTCTCATTTTTTTTCCCTTTCTGATCTGATTTTTCTTGGGCAGCATGATAATCGTGGATTTATATGTATAGAACTGCACATGTTTAACATGTATTGGATCATTTGCTTGTAGGGGAGCAGGGTGCGAAGAAAGGAGGGAGAAAAAGTTGGAACACGAGGTTTTGCAGGGATGAATGTTGAAAACTATATTTGTGTATATTTCAAAAACAAAAAGTCATTATTTAATTAAAAAAAAATAAAGAAGACCAACATGACATCACCATACCAGCATGGAAGTACTGTGTCAGACTATGGTGGTAATCAGGCCAGTATGGCTTGGAAGGCTCTTTCACAGATCAGGCACAAATAGTCTATATCAACATTTGGAGTGGAGGTGTCTTCTTTATTTTGAGCATTTCATATTTCTTTTGAGCCACTATAACTCTGCTTTACTTACAATGCCTTCTTTGATTTAGGCACCCCATCCTGGGTAGTCCTATACCACTGTCTCCCTTGTCTCACCATTAATTCCAAAGTTCTTCAGAGACTCTTTGAGAGTGTCCTTCTCTCACTCCTGACCTCCATGTGCATGCTTGCCTTCTGTGAGTTCTACAAAAAATAGTCTTGAGAAAATGTACATTTGGCATTTGAACATTGGAGTTGTTCTCTCTGCAGTAGAATTTAAATGCTTGATGATTCAGCTCGGGAAAGGACCTCAGGGTCAGATATCTTGCCAGGTAATCTGAATCTTCCTGAGACATTTTGAATGGAAGTGACTCACTTTCCTGACATGACACTATATTGTCCAGATTTCATATGCCTAGAACAATAAGGACACAACAATTCTGCAAATCTTCAGTTGGGTAGGCAACCTAATATCTCTTTTCTCCCACGCTTTTCATCAGAGCCTCCCAAACACTTAGCTAGCTCTGGCAATGTGTGCATCAACCTTATCATCTATATGTACATCCCTGGAAAATAAGTTGCCAAGATGAGTGAACTTACTCACTTTAATATCTCTCCATCTGCTAAACCTAATTTCCACATATGATTGGTATAGTACTGGCTAATAAAAGACCTGTTTTCTTGGTGTTAATTATGAGGCCAAAATGGACACAAATGGCAGAAAATGGATCCATATTCTGCTGCATCTCAACCTCAGAGCTACATTGAGTAGACAATAATCTGTGAACAAAAAAAATGTGCACCAATTCTCCCTCCACTTTAGTCTTGGCTAGTAGTCTTTTCAACTTAAATAATTTACAATTGGGATGGTAATTCACCTTGATGCCATTTCATCCTTATTGAAGGCATTTGACAAAAATGCTGAAAACATCATGCTAAAAAGTGTTGCGGGCAAGTACATAGTCTTGCTTCATTCCATTGGTAATTAGGAAAATGCAAGAGCATTGTCCATTATACAAAACCTGTACAAGCATGCTATAATGGAATTGGTGGTCAATACTGATGAACTTTTCTGGAAAACCAAATTTTGTCATGATCTTTCACAGGCCCTAACAATCAACAGTATCAAAAACTTTAGTTAGTTCAATGAATGTGCACAGATCTCTAGTATGGTCCTGGAAGTTCTCCAGAGTTATCAGGCAACATCATATCTAACTCTGCCCTTTCTAAAAATCACACTGGCCCCAAGGGAGATGACTATCTTCCAGGTGAAAGATCATCCTAATTAAGGAGGACTCTGGAAAGAGTCTTGGTAACAGTAATTGAAAGAACCCCTCCTCCCCCATGATTGTCATAGGATGACCTATTTCTTTTTCCTTTATAGAGATGGACAATGGAGGCATTCTTGAACTCCTGGATGATAATCTCTTCTTGTCACATAACCCAAAAAATTGCAGTCAGCTTTAATATAAGCAATGATTCCCCTGCTTTATAAATCTCAGCCAGAATAGAAGCATACTTTAGTGTCTTGTCACATGAGAGGAGCTTAATGTCCTTCAAAAAAGTTGCTTCAGGTTTTGGTCCAAGTTAGTAACAAATTTCCTGCTTGGGAAAGCACTCTAATCTGTTGACATTAAGTTTTATGCTTGTCATTGTACTTTGGAATCTCCACTTTTGTTTAATGTGAATATTTACCTTGGAGAGGTTAAGTCTATAATCAGTCCAGCATTCTGCACTATATACCACTTTCCTCACTCTCGCATTCTATCTTTTTTCCTTACAATGATATAGTCAATTAAATTCCAGTGTTTGCTGCAAGTGTGCATCCTTGAAGTTTTATTACATTTAGGTAAACAGAAAACTTTATTGGTGATGAGAAAGTCATTAGATGTACAAGTCTTTAGGAGTAGATCATAGTTGTTGCTATTTCAGTCTCCATTTCTCCCAAGGATGACTGCCATGTCTGATAATCTGTGCCTCCTCTGGCATTAAAGTCACCCAGAATTATAAGCTTATCCTTTTTCAGCCCATTGATGATGAGAATCTCTAGGTCTTTATAAAATTTTTTCTGAGCTTATCAGGGTTCATCAAGGTGGGATCTCAAGTACTGATGATGGTGCTATGATACTTTCCTGCAAGTGACAATCACATTGTCATGAACCTATCATTCACTCTTTTGGGGAGATATACAAGTTTGCTGACCAGATTACTTCTGATTGCAAAACCTATGCCAGTTTCATTTCACTTCCCATCACTATGGCAGCTCCAGAAAAATGTGTATCCAATTCCAACTTCAATTTTTTCATTTGCTAGAGCTGCTATTTGGATGCGATACAAGATTTGGATGCTTGCAACAAGAACTGTTTGTCTTTCAAGTCCACTGGATTCCTTGTTGTCTATAAGTGTGTATCAATGGAAGTAGAATCATCTTTACAAAAGTTTTATATATTTTTTGGGTGTTTCAACCACAGGATAAGATCCCTGCCTGCCTCAGTAAGCAGGTTTAAATTTGGTTAGGTGAAACAGGACATCTTTTCTAGCCCTTCCTCATGCCAGGAAGGGAGCAATATAGTCCTTGAAAAAAGCTGCTCAGATATGGTCTCTGGACCTTTATGGTCTCTGGAACAAATTTTTCTTGTTTACTCATTCCACTGGGGGAAATCTTCCTGTACTTGGGATAGATACTTCCCCTCTTCCCCAATTGCTGATGAATTTGAGAATCCCTGGTTACCCTCAACCTGATTTAGCCCATCTTCCAAAATGGTTTGCTGGGATATGACCTATGATCATCCTCCGAATTCTCAGAGCCATAGGAGAGAGTTAGGTGAATCAGGTGTCACCAAAGCAGTCCTGAAAAGGTGACCTTCATACCAGAAGCATTAATCTTCCCTAAATACCTCTACATCCCAGGAATGTGCAGGTAAGTCCTGCTTTACAAAGTGTGAAATTGAATGAGATGGTTAACGGATGCAAAAATGTCCCTTTGGAAGAGTTTCTTGTCTTATTTGTAGGGTCTCAAATGAGAAAAATAGTGAGGCAACTTACTAGAACAGAAGACAGAAACATTCTAAGCTAGCTTCTGTATAGTTATAGAATTCTTAATCTGAACTTTATGAAGTTCTTAAAAATATGCATTTTGGCAATTACATTTCAATATAATTGCTTTCTTTTGTAATCTTACATATTTTGTTTAATGCTTTTAAATATTATTCTGAGAAGGGTTCCAGAGGCCTCACAAGACTGCCAAAGGGGTCCCATGCACAAAAAATGAAGGACCCCTAATTTAGAATGAATGCACAGAAAATATGGGTGCTTCTAAAAGCTGAAGATTGCACTTAGGTCCACACTGTGAGAACTGGAATAATCTCCTTAAATTTTTGTGATTTCCTCCGGTTAAGGGATGAGAATATTTGTTCCTCTGCTGTGCAGAAAGAATGAATTTCTACTACAGAAAGAAAATCCACTTACTTTACAAAGATTGTGGATTCTATTCATCCAAAGCACAATCCGCAGAAACATTAAAATAGACCAAAAGAAAGTCCCTCAACTTCAGAAAAGGGGTGGGGTGGGGAGCTAACAAAACATTGTACAGTTAATAAAATGGGAGGGAACAACTCTTTGTTAGCTTTCAAATATATCCCATGTATGCAATTACATATGTTTGAAAGGTTCAGAAATTTTTTTTGATCATTCTTTTTTTTTCAAAGCCTGTCAGATATTTTGTACACATTCTGCAGAAGTTGCTAAATAAATAAGAGTCATGTATTTTCACTGAGCAAGAACTAGGAATCTTTGTATCCAGGTCAAATAATATAAACCCCAAATAAAACATTCTTCAGATGAGGGGAACAAGTGAATAGAGACTCTGCCACTGATAGGAAAGAAAAAGGGTAGGTGACAAAGGGAGGTGGAGGAGTTGACTTCATCCATTTTCTGGAGTTCTTAGAGTCATGCTTCAAGCCTCAGTCTCAGCCCATATATAGTCTTGTCTATCTGACCTCCATATCTTTTATAGCTGTCCTTACCACTCACACAGCCATCACCAGTAGAATGGTGATAAATATTTAACAACTAGCTCCCTGAAAAATATTATTTGACAGATATCTAGGTTTACTCTGTGTTATTGACATTTTCTCTATCACTTTCTCAAGTCTGGAAAATCAACAAAAACAAATGCATCAAGTCCTGATTTGTAGTGTTTGTTGTTATCTCAGATATAAATGCTCAACCCATAAAATTTAATGAGTTTTTAAGAGCCAAGAAGAGTAGTTCTAATATATTCCAGGCTACTACTATAGCTCATCATTACCTTAAGGGATATTATGCAAACTAAGTCAAAGTCAAATAGTTACTAGGTAGAAAAAAATATATATATGAAACTATGGATTTCTATTTTGTACAGATTGCACTACATTTTAAAATAAAAAGTGAATAATTCAATCTTTAGTTTCAAAGCTGTTTTGCTTATCTTTATTTTTCTAAATTTCCTTCTATCTTCTGTGCATTTTTAAATGCCTTAGTGACACTCTCTAAAAAGAATTTTGGCCATATTTTATAATGAATAAGTATAATCAAGCAAAAGTTGCACATTTGTAATATTCAGAAGCGTATTCTTACATTACTAATACGGCCAGCTAGTACAGATTGAAGGAACTTTCTCAGTAGGAACAAGGTAACACAGATTAACCAAGAGAGTACTAAATCTCTACAAAAGAGGAAAATTCCTTTATAGCTGAGAATAAGGATGTAATGTAAGCTGAAAATAAGGTCATGATCTAAATTGTACATGTTGGCTTCTTCCCAAAGATTTCTTCCTTTTACTTCCTCCATTAGCCCATAACCTTTCATTCTTCATTTCTGGTCCTCTGGACTCAGGACTGGCCCTTGAAGTCAACAGAACTCTCAGGTCATTCAAAGTTTCTTTATGATATTATAATCATTGAATAAACATCGAATGTTTTCTTGGTTCTGCCAGCTTCACTCTGATTTAGATCATACAAATCTTTCCAAATTTCTCTGAATCCATTCCTTTTGTTATTTCTTGTGACACAATACTATTCCATTATCTTCACCCTCTGTGATTTGTTCAGCCATTCTCTAATTAAGAGATATCTCCTTAGATCATTATATACTTCAACAATACTATATAATGATCAATTTTGATGCACGTGGCCATCTTCAACAATGAGATGAACCAAATCAGTTCCACTAGAGCAGTAATGAATTGAACCAGCTACACCCAGCGAAAGAACCCTGGGAGATGACTATGAACCACTACATAGAATTCCCAATCCCTCTATTTTTGTCAGTCTGCATTTTTGATTTCCTTCACAAGCTAATTGTACAATATTTCAGAGTCCGATTCTTTTTTATACAGCAAAATAACTATATGGACACATATACATATATTGTATTTAACTTATACTTTAACATATTTTATTTACATATATTGGTCAATCTGCCATCTGGGGGAGGGGGTGGAGGGGAAGGAGGAGAAAAATTGGAACAAAAGGTTTTGCAATTATCAATGATGAAAAATTACCCATGCATATATCTTGTAAATAAAAAGCTATAATTAAAAAAAGAGATATCTCCTTATTTTTCAGTTCTTTGCCACAATAATAAGAACTACAATAACTATTTTTGTACATTTTGGTCCTTTTCTTCTTTCTTTCACTTCTCTAATGTACTATACTTATCTGCTTCTAAATATGTATCCCGTAGTATTTTTGAGATCAAAAAGGTACACCCAGTTTAGTATTTTTTATGTATAGTTTCAAATTGGAAAAATTAACAGTTCCACCAGCAACATATTAATGTATTTGTTTTCTCACTTCTCCAACAAATGTCATTTTCTTTCTTGTATTCTTTACCAATCTGATCACTACTTCTTAACATGGAAGGAATATACTAAGATTATATCCAAGTCTTGATTTTTTTTCCTTCTAAATACCAATACCACATGAATACACATAACAAATAGGAGAAACCCATTTATCTAAGCTGATAGCAATACAGAAATACGAGAAAGTATTATATATCAGAATATATACAGATTGAAGGAGCTTTCTCCTTATGAATAAGTTAACTCAACTCAGTCAAGATAGATCCAGATCTCACCCAAAGTGAAAAATTCCCTGGGGTCTCTAAGGAAGCAAGATACATTTTAAGTTCTATATATTAACTTCTTCCCAGAGTCTTCCTCCCTTTAAGGATCTTCTCTTTCTGTGCTGAAGATTAGAAGAAATCTTGGAGACTTGATGATGCTCTCCAAAACTCACAAGACTAGTTGTCTTTTCTCTCCTCTCTGATCAATCTGCTCAGACCCTCACTCAGACTCAGAACAGCCTCGGGTTTCCATTAATAATGAGAGAGTCCCATACTAATAGGCTTTGAGCTCTAGTTATAAAAATAAGATGACATAAGCCTGGAATTAGATAGAAGAGTTTAAATAGTAGGTGGAGGATTTTTATTTATACTAAAGATGAAATTTTTTTCACTGGGAGTGTGTGATATAGTTGGGTTTTAGGAATATCAATTTCACAACTGTTTGGAGGACGGATTTGAGAAGGAACAGAATGATAGTAAGAAGACATAATGAAAGGTTATTTATTGCAGTCATCTGGAGGAGAGGTGATTGGGGCCAGAACTAAGTGGAGAGAAGGGGACAGATGAGAGAGATGATGTGGAGACCATCAATTGGGTATAGAGGTAAAGGGGAACGGGAAGAGTTAAGAATAAATACACAGTCCTGAATCTAGGTGACTGGAAGGATAGTTATGCCTTTTAGAAACTGAAAAGTTTGGAGAAGGATGGATCTTTGGAGAAATATTATGGAGCTCTGTTTTACAAATGTTGAATCTGAAATGCCCACTTAACATGTAGGTAGAAATGTAGACATCATACTTAACATGTTGATAGGCAGTTTGTAATAAGAAAATGGAACTGAGGAGAACTTTTAGGTCTGGATATGTAGATTTCAAAGTCATGTGTAGTGATTATAATTGAAGCCTTTTGATAATCTTTGTAGTTACAGCCTTAATAAAAGCTCACATCTACATAGTACTTTAGTGCTTATAAAGGGAATAATATAAGTAGGATTATTTCAGTCATAAAAACTACAGCTCAAAAAATTTTAGGTTATGTAGGTAAAAATCATGGTAGAATGGGCACTCAAACTCAGGCCATCTGAGTTCGAGATTCATTCTATTATCCCATGCTAACTCATAATATATATATTTTAAATTCTCTTACTCTGTGATTCATTGTAGCAGTGCTCCAAAAACAATGACTGCTGACAAAAGCAAAATCCAATTATCTCCCTACTTGAGTCCTGTTCTGTGAACCTATTCTGATCCTATATTGGAATGGAATCATACTATCCCTGCCTATTCCTAAGGAAAGAGAAGGGCAGAAGCCACCTAATATCACTGGCAAATAACTAAAATGGAGGAAATGCTGACGCTGACACAATAGACAGTTGTGCTGGGGACCATCAAGGCCTCAAATGGCTGGGTTACTATACAATCAAATCATATACCAGAGACAGAAAGCAGCTGGTAGAGTTTGCTGACATTATTCAAAATGCTAAAGCCAAGGCTAGTGATTTCTTATTCTTTTTTCCTTCCTCTGCCTCTCCATTCTGCAAAAGCTGTGCTTGTTTTCTAAGCCTCCTTTTTTAAAGAGTATGTTTGTTTTCTGTTTTTCCTTTTAAAAAAAAAACTCCCTTTTCTAAGATAAATGGTTCAGCATTGTATTGGTGATTTCTCTGTTTCACTGCTCAACTGTAGCACAGAAAAGGTAATAAGGGGTAATATCTAGGAGAGAAAGAGAGAAACCAATTTTACTATTCAGATATACACTCACCAGGCCAATTTTCCTGGTTGGGGACTCTAGTGAAAAAAAAAAGAGAATTGTGGATTTTTTTTTTTTGCAACTTCCTCAGAACAGGGAAAGAAAAATGTGGCCCTGAATGCTTCCAATAGTTTTGGCTTGGACAGGGGAATAGACTATGACTGGTATGAGACCTAGGGCATCACCTCTTCCCACTTTCTACTCACTGTGGCCTTGAAAGGACAACCATTCCTTTAAATAGATACAACTGAGAGTCTGAGAATGACTAGAAATAAAATCATCCTAAAAAGAGGAGTAGAAGGAATGTCTGAAAAAGAATAATACTGTCTATGTGAAGCTGAGGGGAGCAAGGAGGGGGACAGGAGACTGGAATGATTCACCTCACCAGCTTATCAACACAATATACTATGATGTCACTCTGTTAGATTAGTACAACAACTTCCAGTTTGTTTAAGAAATTTAAATATCAGAAACCTGTATTTTATATAGGAAGAGATAGGTTGGAAGGACTGGTCTCCGACACCATGATGGGGGCCTGTGCTGGCAATAGCAGTGGTGAGCCTGGGAGCAATAGCAGCAGCTTTGGTAGCTCTTAGCTCAGAGTTGCTCCAGGGGATACAAGGAATTAGAAGCCATTCCTGGGGAGATAAAAGAGCACAGAACAGGAGAACAGTAACTGCACCTTTTTCCAAATGCCAAAAACTTGCATACCCATAAAAAACAGCAGCATGAAAAAACCTGAAACTTGGGACAGTGTCTCTCCGCCCCTAAGTGAGCAGGGTGCATCTATAATATAAAGTTCAAAGTTAAGAAATAGTATGGAAAAATGATCAAATAACAACAACAAAAGAATCTGACCATAAAAAGCTACTACACTGGCAGTGAAGTTCAAGACATAAACTCAAAAGACAACATGAAAACAGCTATAAGATGAGCCTTAAAACAAATGCAAGTTGGACACAAGCCCAATAAGAATTCCTAGAAGAGTGAAAGAAAAACATGCTAGAGGAAAAATTGGGATGGAGGGTTTGGAATGAATGATTATGAAAAGAGAATTAATAGCTTGATAAGGAAATAAAATCTTGGAAAACAGAATTGGTCAAATAATAAGAAGCATAAAAATTCAGTAAAGAGAAAAGCTCCTTAAAAGAGCAGAATTAATCAAATGAAAAATGAGCTACAAACACTCACAGATTTAAAAAATGTTTAATGTATAATAGGGCAAGTAGAAGCTAGTGACTTCATGAGATTTCTTGATATCTTTTAGAATAATCTTAGAAAATGCAAAGCAAAAATAGACCTAATAAAAAAGAGACAACCAGGGAAAAATAACAAAAAAATGAAAAAAATTGAAGAAATGTGAAATATCTCATCAGAAAAGCAACTGACCTGGAAAACAGGACAAGGAGAAACAATTTAAGGATTATTGGACTCCCTGAAAGCCATGATCAAAAAACAACCTTTCATGTTGTATTTCAAAAAATTATCAAGGAAAACTGTCCTATAAAGTTGAAATGGAAAGAATCCACCAATCACCTCCTGAAAAAATCCCAAAATGGAAAACCAAGAAATATTTTAGACACATGTCATAGCAACTAGGTCAAGGAGAAAATATTTTCAGCAGACAGAAAGAAACTACTAAAATATTATGGAGCCACAATTAGAATCACACAAGATTTTGCAGCTTCAACCTTAAAAAAAGAAAATATACACACTCAGTTGGATATGGAAATTTATGTTACCCAACAAAAAAATAGAAGGGAAAAGAATAAAAGAAAGGAAAGATGATAAAAGAGATAGTGGATTCTGGGAGGCAATGGTCAGAAAAAAAACAGACTTTTGAAAAAGGACAGGATAAAAAGAAAGAGGACGAAGGATAAATAGAAGAAAATAGGATGGAGAGAAAGGCACATTTAGTTATCATAACTATGAAGGTGAATTGGATGAACTTGACTGTAAAATAGAAGTGGATAGCAAGACAGAATGGAAATCAAAATCCAACAATATATTGTTTACAAAAAAAATACATCTGAAATAGAAAGACATACACAGCATTAAAATAAGGATCTGGAACAGAAGCTATTATATTTCAGCTGGGAAAAAAAGGCAGGGAGAGCAAACATGATCTTAGAAAATGCAAAAGCAAAAATAGATCTAATAAAAAGAGACAATCAGGGAAAATTCATTTTACTAAAAAGTACCACACATAAGGACGTAATGCCAACATTAATTATATATGCACCAAATGGCAGAGTATCCAAATTCTTCTTTTTGGGGGGGACAATAGGGGTTAAGTGACTTGCCTAAGCTCACATGGCAAATAAGTATCAATAGTCTAAGGCCAGATTTGAGCTCAGTCCTCCTGACTCCAGGGCTGATGTTCTAGTCACTGCAGTATCTAGCTGTCCTAATCCAAATTCTTAAAGGAAAAGTTGAATGAATTACAGAAAAAAATAGCAAAACTATATTAGTGAATGACTTCAATTTGCCTTCTCAGAACTAGATAATTCTAACCATGTAATAAGTAAGACAGATGATAAAGAGATGACTAGAACTTTAGAAAAGTTAGATATAAATATCTGGGGAAAATTGAGTGAAAAGAGGAGTATGCCTTTTTTTCAGCTGTAATCCACACTTTAACAAAAAATTGGCCCTAGTAGGGCATAAAAGCTTCTGAAACAAATGCCAAAAGGCAGATATATTAAATGCACCCATTTTAGATCATGGGTACAATACAAGTTACATTAATAAAGAGCTTTGGAAAATTAAAAATTAATTAAAAACTAAATAATCAAATCAGAAAAATGAGCGGGTCAAAGAAGAAATCATAGAAATAATTAATAAACACATTATAGATAGTGATAACAATGAGATAATATATCAAAATTTGTGGGATGAAGCCAAAGCAGCATTTAGAGGGAATCTTATATCTTTAAACACATATCAATAAAAAAGAGAATGTGCAGAACAATGAACACACAACTACAAAAAAGAAAAAAAAAAACAGAGAAAGAACAAACTACAAAAAAGAAAAAAAAACAGAGAAAGAACAAATTAAAACCCCCCCAATTAAACATTGAAATAGAAATCCAAATTAAAAGTAAAAAACTAACAAATAAAAACCACTGAAGTGGGGGAAGACAATAAAATAAACTATTCATTAATTTGATTTTTTAAAATAAAATTAAATTAGTATCAAAAATGAAAAGGTTGAATGTACCAACAACAAAGATAAAATTAAAGTAATTATTAAGCATTGTTTTGCTTAATTAGATGCTTAAAAAACTGATAATCTAAATGATATGAAGGTTTCCAAAAATATGAATTGCTCAGATTAACAGAAGAGAAAATAGACTATTTAGATATAGATATTTAGATAGCTATACAGAAGAAGAAGAAGAAGAAGAAGAAGAAGAAGAAGAAGAAGAAGAAGAAGAAGAAGAAGAGAAGAAGAAGAAGAAGAAGAAGAAGAAGAAGAAGAAGAAGAAGAAGAAGAAGAAGAAGAAGAAGAAGAAGAAGAAGAAGAAGCAGCTCTAAAAGACCTATGTAAAGGAAAAAACCCAGGACCAGATGGATTTACAAGTGACTTTTGCCACATTTAAAGAACAATTAATTCCAGTTCTATATAAACTCTTGGGGGAGGAGGGGTAAGGGAAAAAAAGGGAGAGAGAAGATAAAAGAATCCTACCAAATCCTATCTATAATTCAAATGTGATTTTTTTTCTCAATAGTATTTTATTTTTCCAATTAAATGTAAAGATAGTTTTCAACATTCATTTTTGTAAGATATTTCCAAAATTTCTCTCTCCCTACTTTACCTCACCCCTCCCTAAGACAACAAGCAACTTGATATAGATTGTATGTGTACAGTCCTTTTAAATATATTTCCATATTAGTCACATGGTAAAAGAAAAATCTGACCAAAAGGGAAAAAAAAAAACCATGAGAAAGAAAAAGCAAACAAAAAGGTGAAAATAGTGTGTCTTGATTCATATTCAGTCCCCATAGTTCTCCCTCTGGATATAGATGACATTTTCCATCCTAAGTCTATTGGAATTGTCTTGGATCACTGTATTTCTGAGAAGAGCTAAGCCTATAATATTTGATCATTATATAATCTTGTTGTTATTTTGTACAACATTCTCCTAGTTCTGCTCATTTCACTTGGCATCTTTCCAGATCTTTGTGAAATCAACCTGCTCATCATTTCTTATAGAACGATAATATCTCTCAAATGTGATGTTTATACCTAAACCAGGAAGAGCAAAAACAGAGAAAGAAAAGTATTGTCCAATTTCCCCAATGGATATTGATGCATTTTAATAAAATTCCAGCAAGGAATTTACAGCAATACATCACAAAGATTATACTCTATGATAAGGCAAGGTCATTTATACCATAAATGCAGGGCTGATTCAACATTATTGATGAGGTTCTAGTGGTAGCAGAAAGTTATGGGAATCCCTTTTTCGTCGGCTCAGGTCCTTTGTGAAAGAATTCATGAACCCAAAGAGTTTTAAGTGGCAAAAATGGAAGTTTATTATTGGATGAGTACCAGCTTTGCTAGAAAGACTGACTTCTTCAGCGGCAAAGTTCTATTAGGGAAATAGAGCCTGGCACTGAGAAGAGAATGTCTTCACAGCAGGCAGGATCCTGGTAGCTATACCAAAGAGGCAAAGCAAACTACTTTGGACATTCTGCAAAGAAACGAGAGAGCAGAAACCTGTTTTATGAGCAGATCTTGGTGGGGGTTGGGGGCAGTTCGAGCTGATTAGACCAGGATCCCCCAATTGAAATTACTATGAAAGCTTTTTCAGCCTGAATTTGAATGGAGATCTGGCTATCAATGGGGATTATTTACCTTAGAAATGGCCCAGCCTGAGAAACACATCTCTCATAGATTCCACAGAACCTGGGAGACCAGGAGTCAAAGGGGATAGGATTTCAGTGTTAATTTTACAGATCAAAAGGGAACACAGTTTTACACCCCTGTCATTAGGAAAATTATAAGCATAATTGACTACAATAATAAAAGCAACAAAAATATGATTATCTCAATAAATTTAGAAACTGTTTTTGACAAAATATAAGACTTTATGGAAAGCATAAGAATAACTAAAACTTTTCTTACAATGATAAGTGGTATCTATCTAAAAACCAGTTTTATCTGTAATGGGTATAAATTAGAAACCTTCCCAATAAGATTAGGGGTAAAGAAATTGGGGTTAAAGTGATCACCATTGTATTTAAATATTGTATTTAAATGCTAGTTATATCAATAAGACAAGAAAAAGAAATGGAAAAAATAATAATAGGCAATGAGGAAATAAAAATATTGCTCTTTGCAGACAATATGATGGCATCCTTAGAGAATCCTAGAGAATCAAGTAAAAAAATTAATTGAAACTTTATTGGGATGGGAGAGTGGGAAGGAAGAAAAACAGAGAATCTGGAACTCAAGATTTTTTTGTTTTGTTTTTCAAAGCTAGAAGGAATTTTTTTAATAGTAGCTTTTTATTTTTCCAAATACATGCAAAGATCATTTTCAACATTCACTTTGCCCCCCCCCCGAGATGGCAAGCAGTCCTATATATGTTAAATATGTTGCAATATATCCTAGATACAATATATTCAACATTCACTTTTGTAAAACCTTGTGTTCCAAGTTTTTTCTCTTCCTTTCCCCCGCTTCCCTAGAGAACAAGCAATTCAATATAGGTTAAACATGTGCAATTCTTTTAAACATATTTCCATATTCATCATGTTGTGCAAGAAAAATCAGATCAAAAGAGAAAAAAAATGAGATAGGAAAAAACCACACCACCAATAAAAAGGTGAAAATACTATGTTTGATCCATATTGAGTCTCCATAGTTCTCTCTCTCTCTCTCTCTCTCTGGATGTGGATGGCTCTTTCTATCACAAGTCTATTAGAATGATCTTGAATCACCTCATTGCTGAAAAGAGCGAAGTCCATAACAGTTGATCATTATTTAATATTTTTGTTGCTATGTATGATATTCTCCTGGTTCTGATCACTTCACTCAGCATCAGTTCATGTAAGTCTTTCCAAGCTTTTCTGAAATCAGCCTGCTTGTCATTTCTTGTAGAACAATAATATTCAATTACATTCATTTACCATAGCTTATTAAGCCATTCTCCAACTGAAGGGCATCCACTCAATTTCTTGCCACTACAAAAAGGGCTGCTAGAACCAGGAGATCATTATATACCTCAACAATGATACTGTTTGAGGATATATTCTGATGGAAGTGGATCTCTTCGATAAAGAGAGCTAATTCAGTTTCAATTGATCAAGGATGGACAGAAGCAGCTACACCCAAAAAAAGAACACTGGGAAATGAATATAAACTGCTTGCATTTTTGTTTTTCTTCCAGGGTTATTTATACCTCCTGAATCCAATTCTCCCTGTGCAACAAGAGAACTGTTCAGTTCTGCACACATATATTGTATCTAGGATATACTGTAACCTATTCAACATGTAAAGGACTGCTTGCCATCTGGGGAAGGGGGTGGAGGGAGGGAGGGGAAAAATAGGAACAGAAGTGAATGCAAGGGATAATGCTGTAAAAAATTACCCTGGCATGGGTTCTGTCAATAAAAAGTTATTTTAAAAAAAGGGGGGACCAGAGATTCTACTAAAAAGCTATTAGAAATAATTCATAATTTTAGCAAAGTAGCTGGCTACAAAATAAATCCCCATAAATCCTCAGCATTTTTATACATCTCCAACAAAACCCAACAGCAAGAGATATGAACAGACAATTTTCAGAGGATGAAATTGAAACTATTACCACTCATATGAAAGAGTGTTCCAAATCATTATTGATCAGAGAAATGCAAATTAAGACAACTCTGAGATACCACTACACACCTGTCAGATTGGCTAAGATGACAGGAAAAAATAATGATGAATGTTGGAGGGGATGCGGGAAAACTGGGACACTAATGCATTGTTGGTGGAGTTGTGAACGAATCCAACCATTCTGGAGAGCAATCTGGAATTATGCCCCAAAAATTATCAAATTGTGCATACCCTTTGATCCAGCAGTGTTTCTATTGGGCTTATATCCCAAAGAAATACTAAAGAAGGGAAAGGGACCCGTATGTGCCAAAATGTTTGTAGCAGCCCTGTTTGTAGTGGCTAGAAACTGGAAAATGAATGGATGCCCATCAATTGGAGAATGGCTGGGTAAATTGTGGTATATGAATGTTATGGAATATTATTGTTCTGTAAGAAATGACCAGCAGGATGAATACAGAGAGGACTGGCGAGACTTACATGAACTGATGCTAAGTGAAATGAGCAGAACCAGGAGATCATTATACACTTCGACAACGATATTGTATGAGGACATATTTTGATGGAAATGGATTTCTTTGACAAAGAGACCTAACTGAGTTTCAATTGATAAATGATGGACAAAAGCAGCTACACCCAAAGAAAGAACACTGGGAAACGAATGTGAACTATCTGCATTTTTGTTTTTCTTCCCGGGTTATTTATACCTTCTGAATCCAATTCTCCCTATGCAACAAGAGAACTGTTCGGTTCTGCAAACATATATTGTATCTAGGATATACTGCAACATATCCAACATATAAAGGACTGCTTGCCTCTAGGGGAGGGGGTGGAGGGAGGGAGGGGAAAAAAATCGGAAAAGAAACGAGTGCAAGGGATAATGTTGTCAATATAAAGTAATCATTAAATAAAAATTTAAAAAAAATTTTTAAAAAAAGGGGGGACCAGAGATTCTACTAAAAAGCTATTAGAAATAATTCATAATTTTAGCAAAGTAGCTGGCTACAAAATAAATCCCCATAAATCCTCAGCATTTTTATACATCTCCAACAAAACCCAACAGCAAGAGATACAAAGAGAAATTCCATTCAGAATAACTGTTGATACCATAAAATATTTGGGAGTCTATCTACCAAAGGAAAGTCAGGAATTATTTGAGCAAAATTATAAAAAAGTCTCCACACAAATAAAGTCAGACTTAAATAATTGGAAAAATATTAAGTGCTCTTGGATCGGCCGAGCGAACATAATAAAGATGACAATACTCCCTAAACTAATCTATTTATTTAGTGCTATACCAATCAGACTTCCAAGAAAATATTTTAATGATCTAGAAAAAATAACAACAAAATTCATATGGAACAATAAAAAGTCGAGAATCTCAAGGGAATTAATGAAAAAAAATCAAATGAAGGTGGCCTAGCTGCACCTGATCTAAAATTATATTATAAAGCAGCAGTCACCAAAACCATTTGGTATTGGCTAAGAAATAGATTATTGGATCAGTGGAAAAGGTTAGGTTCACAAGACAGAATAGTCAACTATAGCAATCTAGTGTTTGACAAACCCAAAGCCCGTAACTTCTGGGAAAAGAATTCATTATTTGATAAAAACTGCTGGGATAATTGGAAATTAGTATGGCAGAAATTAGGCATGGACCCACACTTAACACCATATACCAAGATAAGATCAAAATGGGTCCATGACCTAGGCCTAAAGAACGAGATTATAAATAAATTAGAGGAACATAGAATAGTTTATCTCTCAGACTTGTGAAGGAGAAAGAAATTTGTGACCAAAGATGAACTAGAGACCATTACTGATCATTAAATAAAAATTTAAAAAAAATTTTTAAAAAAAGGGGGGGACTGCTACAAACATTTTTGCACATATAGATCCTTTCCCCTTTTTTATGACCTCTTGGGATACAGACTCAGTAGAGACACTGCTGGATCAAAGGGTATGCACAGTTTTATAGTCCTTTGGGCATAGTGGAATTCAAGTTTTAAAAAAAGCAAAGGTAAAAAACATGTTTTACATGTAACTAGGAAAAATAAAATATTAAATATCAAAAAACTAATTGAAACAATGAAAAATTTTAGGAAATTTGCAGCATGCAAAGTAAACCTAAAGAAACCAGAAGCTATTCTATATATTATCAACAAAACCCAGCAGGAAATAGAAAAATTCGATTTAAAATTACTTCAGACCATATAAAATACTTGGGATAAACCCAGGAACTATATGAACACAATTATAATACTCTTTTCACACAAGTAAAGATATATCTAAAGAAATGTTATTGCTCATGGATAGACTGAATCAATATAATAAAAAAATAACAATTTTACCTAAGTTAATATATTTATTCAGTTCCATACCAATCAAACTACTAAAGACTGCTTTTATAAAAATAGAAAAATAATAACAAAATTCATCTGGAAGAACAAAATTCAATAATATCCAGGGAATCACTGAAAACAAATGTGAAGGAAGGCATCCTAGCAGCATCAGATTTCAAACTATACTACAAAGTAGTAGTAAATAACCACAGTAATCTAGTGTCTGTTAAACCCAAAGATCCAAGCTTTGGGAACGGATATCAGTATTTGACAAAAATTGCTGGGAAAACTAGAAAACAATCTGGAAGAAATTAAGCATAGATTAATATCTCAAGTCATGTCAAAATAAGGTCTCTTACTGCTTACCATTTCTCACAGAGGGGTCTCTATTTCCCTTTATTTTTTATGTCTATATCCTTGTACTGATTATCTATCCCCTATTCCTGGAATCTAGTCCCACTTTTTGTCTATTAAAAATCCCTTGTTTCCTTCAAAAGTTTTGTTTAATTGTCACCTTTTATTTGAAACTTTTATTTAAACTCCTGACTATTAATGAGTTCTCTGCTTTCCCAAATACCTCATATCTTTAAAGCACAAATTGGACAGCTCCCAACACATAGCACATAGGGACACAGGATATTTTTACCTTGTTACATACAATAGGGAAAGGGTAGAAAGCAAACAAACTCAAGCTCAGGATTCCCTTCTCTTTGGCTACCGTACTTCTTTCACTGGCTTTGTATGGGGAAGAGGGGGTTGTTATTGGGTCATAGGCTGTCACTGTCTCTGATCCTTATTTTTTTTTTCCACTTTCTCCTGGATGCTAGCATTGCAGTTAGGAGAGGATTCATTATTCATCCAGGTTTTTTAGCCCAGAGACTGTATCTCCAGGAATTTTATGGTTTCCAGAATAATTATGACCCTCTATCTCAGATGCTTTGCACAATAAATACATAAAACGATGTTTCAGAGGCTATAGCCATTAGCATACAAGATTAGGGGAGGGAGAAAGTAATTTGATCAGCACACTGAATTTTATTAGTCATTTTTTTTTAAACTGCAAGGAACAGGAGGTACTAATAGAAAATCAATAATTGCTACCTTCTGTCAGTAGGGTAGCGGAAATAGAAGGAAGGGAAGGAGCTGTCTCACCCAAATAGTTATTATTTATGAGATGGTCTCCATACCTCCAGCAGCAATTTTGTGGTCATTTGGTATTTACATTTTCACTGCATACAAGTTATAGGAAGACAAATTAGGAGTCTTAAAAGTTCATCACATCTTCTCTTCTCTATCTTCTGATTCTCAGAAATATCCATGAACCAATCAAATTCACATTCATGAAAATAACCACCAGACTTTCCCCAAAAACAGTAGGTATTATGAATTTGGGGAATCTGAGCCTCCTAACAAAAGGAGCTATGTATATCTTATACATTTATTTTCCCAGATAGATGGTAAGTTCTTTGACAAAGAGACCTAACTGAGTTTCAATTGATAAATGATGGACAAAAGCAGCTACACCCAAAGAAAGAACACTGGGAAACGAATGTGAACTATCTGCATTTTTGTTTTTCTTCCCGGGTTATTTATACCTTCTGAATCCAATTCTCCCTATGCAACAAGAGAACTGTTCGGTTCTGCAAACATATATTGTATCTAGGATATACTGCAACATATCCAACATATAAAGGACTGCTTGCCATCTAGGAGAGGGGGTGGAGGGAGGGAGGGGAAAAAAATCGGAAAAGAAACGAGTGCAAGGGATAATGTTGTCAATATAAAGTAATCATTAAATAAAAATTTAAAAAAAATTAAAATAAAAGGGGGGGGAGACTGCTACAAACATTTTTGCACATATAGATCCTTTCCCCTTTTTTATGACCTCTTGGGATACAGACTCAGTAGAGACACTGCTGGATCAAAGGGTATGCACAGTTTTATAGTCCTTTGGGCATAGTGGAATTCAAGTTTTAAAAAAAGCAAAGGTAAAAAACATGTTTTACATGTAACTAGGAAAAATAAAATATTAAATATCAAAAAACTAATTGAAACAATGAAAAATTTTAGGAAATTTGCAGCATGCAAAGTAAACCTAAAGAAACCAGAAACTATTGTATATATTATCAACAAAACCCAGCAGGAAATAGAAAAATTCGATTCAAAATTACTTCAGACCATATGAAATACTTGGGATAAACCCAGGAACTATATGAACACAATTATAATACCCTTTTCACACAAGTAAAGATATATCTAAAGAAATGTTATTGCTCATGGATAGGCTGAATCAATATAATAAAAAAATAACAATTTTACCTAAGTTAATATATTTATTCAGTTCCATACCAATCAAACTACTAAAGACTGCTTTTACAAAAATAGAAAAATAATAACAAAATTCATCTGGAAGAACAAAATTCAATAATATCCAGGGAATCACTGAAAACAACTGTGAAGGAAGGCATCCTAGCAGCACCAGATTTCAAACTATACTACAAAGTAGTAGTAAATAACCACAGTAATCTAGTGTCTGTTAAACCCAAAGATCCAAGCTTTGGGAACGGATATCAGTATTTGACAAAAATTGCTGGGAAAACTAGAAAACAATCTGGAAGAAATTAAGCATAGATTAATATCTCAAATCTTATGTCAAAATAAGGTCTCTTACTGCTTACCATTTCTCACAGAGGGGTCTCTATTTCCCTTTATTTTTTATGTCTATATCCTTGTACTGATTATCTATCCCCTATTCCTGGAATCTAGTCCCACTTTTTGTCTATTAAAAATCCCTTGTTTCCTTCAAAAGTTTTGTTTAATTGTCACCTTTTATTTGAAACTTTTATTTAAATTCCTGACTATTAATGAGTTCTCTGCTTTCCCAAATACCTCATATCTTTAAAGCACAAATTGGACAGCTCCCAACACATAGCACATAGGGACACAGGATATTTTTTACCTTGTTACATACAATAGGGAAAGGGTAGAAAGCAAACAAACTCAAGCTCAGGATTCCCTTCTCTTTGGCTACCATACTTCTCTCACTGGCTTTGTATGGGGAAGAGGGGAGTTGTTATTGGGTCATAGGCTGTCACTGTCTCTGATCCTTATTTTTTTTTTCCACTTTCTCCTGGATGCTAGCATTGCAGTTAGGAGAGGATTCATTATTCATCCAGATTTTTTAGCCCAGAGACTGTATCTCCAGGAATTTTATGGTTTCCAGAATAATTATGACCCTCTATCTCAGATGCTTTGCACAATAAATACATAAAATGATGTTTCAGAGGCTATAGTCATTAGCATACAAGATTAGGGGAGGGAGAAAGTAATTTGATCAGCACACTGAATTTTATTAGTCATTTTTTTTTAACTGCAAGGAACAGGAGGTACTAATAGAAAATCAATAATTGCTACCTTCTCTCAGTAGGGTAGCGGAAATAGAAGGAAGGGAAGGAGCTGTCTCACCCAAATGGTTATTATTTATGAGATGGTCTCCATACCTCCAGCAGCAATTTTGTGGTCATTTGGTATTTACATTTTCACTGCATACAAGTTATAGGAAGACAAATTAGGAGTCTTAAAAGTTCATCACATCTTCTCTTCTCTATCTTCTGATTCTCAGAAATATCCATGAACCAATCAAATTCACATTCATGAAAATAACCACCAGACTTTCCCCAAAAACAGTAGGTATTATGAATTTGGGGAATCTGAGCCTCCTAACAAAAGGAGCTATGTATATCTTATACATTTATTTTCCCAGATAGATGGTAAGTTCCTTGAGGACCTGATTATTTCTGTTTTTATCTTTGTTTCTCACATACTGTTATGCCACAGTTCTCTTTTATTGTCCTGACTCAGTTTCCCTAAATCGTGCTACCTCAGTTTCCCTAATTGTTCTGCCTCAGTTTATAATTGTTCTGCTCAGTCCTGTGAAACCATCTCTCCTCTTAATCAGAATTTTTAATAAGGATAAAAGATCTTATGTTTTAGAATACCAGAATGTCTCTCCCCATCCCAAGCTATCGGAATATCAGAAATGTCTTATCAAGATGCCTCTCCCCATCTCTGGAGGCTCACCCAACCCTGTCAGAGTCCTGTTCCTGCTCTCAGCACCCTGACTCTGCCTCTGCCTCAGTCTACCTCCTGAATCTGAGCCACGTGAATATATATCATTGAGAACTCACATTGTTTGCTGGATTCTTGGAGACAATAGTCTCAATCAGCCCTGGGACCACACGAATCCATTTGGTCCCAGTAAATTTCTCCCTTTTAAATAAATTATTAAATACTCTTTAATCTCTATCTTGCCTCAGTTTCTCCAGCACTACAATACCTAGCAAAGTTCTGGCACATAGTAGGTACTTAAGAAAAACTTGCTGATTGACTGAAAAAAGATGCATCTAGATTAAAGCTCATGTTGACCAAAACACAATTAAACATTATTGAAAATGGGGGGGGCAGCTAGTTGGTACAGTAGATAGAGTACCAGCCCTGAAGTCAGGAGGACCTGAGTTCAAATCTGGCCTCAGACACTTCCTAGCTGTGTGACCCTGGGCAAGTCACTTAACCCTAATTGCCTCACCCTAAAACAAAACAGAACAAAACAAAAACATACTTAAAATGAAGTAACTTTGAAATTCAGAATTACAGTGCATGTTTGTGTCATAAAACTAAAAGTTTGTGCCATTTTTAAATCTCAAAATTCATTTTAATTCTTCATGTTAATTTTTAAAAATAAAAAATAAACAAATTTTAAAATAAAGATAATTTTTTAAATAAAAATTAAAAAGTGTAACATTTTATTCAATGTGATTGGTCTTGAAATTACAACAAAAAGTGAATGAATGAATGGGGAAAAAATCTCATTAAGCATTTACTATATGAAAGAACGTAATATGTATCCTGAAAGACTGATTTAAATCCGGGGATTCCAACTCATCAATATGCTTTGTCTCTGATTAAAGGATGGAACCATATATTCTTAAACCCCCATTTTGAGAGAGAGCTTACGTCCCCTTACCTTTTATGAGGCCGCATTACCCTGTGATTTGTGAAAGTTTTCCACCTTCCCATTGATTGAATACTTTTCTCCTCCCCATTGTGTGTTATGTGAGGCAGGTGACCTTGCCCAGGCTCCCTCACTTAAATCCAATTCACTTGCATGTCATAGCATCCCTTCCCTGATGTCATGGTCCTCTTCAAGAATGAAGGACAAAATAACTCTTCCCTCATTAGATTGTAGGAGCTTGGTGGATGGAGAGCTTGGTATCCTATAGCTACTTAATAAATGTTTATTGACTGCTTGAAATGTAAAAACAAAGATAGTTTCTGCCTTCAGGAAGCTTAGATTTTAATGAGAAATATCAGTAGCTTATATTTTAATGAGAAAGACTACATATATAGGGAAATAGTAGCTGAGGAGGGGCTTGAAAATTACATAGATATCAATTACATAGATAAGAGAGTATGTTGATATGCTCCATCCAGGATTAATAGCAGGGCCGATTTTGCCATGGATTATGGTTCCAAAACTGGAAGCAAAAGAGAATAGGAGGAAAAAAGAATGATTTTGTGGTTAGACCTTGGAGGAGATGACTGGAGAGTAAAGAGAGAAGCAAACACAGCTAAAGGCTTTTTAAAATAGTGGAAATAAAGGAGGGGCCGTCATCCAAGAGAAAAGCAGACCCTTCAGCAGAAGTTCCAGAGAGAAAAGAGTTAAGACCTCCAGAGTATGACAAAATTGGTGTTGCCAAAAGACTCAGAATGATTTTTTTAATATGAATACTGCAAGACTTGAATTATTCTTTTATTCTCACAGAACTGATCTGAAAACAGCTCCATTATGGATTTTCTTCTTTAACCCATCTTCTTCCTGTTCAGGGATAAAAAAGACACATTTAGCCAAGGCCTGAGAGGCAGTAAATTCAGTTTAGGTCTATTTAGGGAAGAAAAGGCTAACATCAATGCATTTTTTTATTTCTTTCAGCTTTCTTTCATTTTGCCCTCCACGTAAAAGATTTTACCCTGTCCTCAAAGATTAAAAAATAGTATCAAGCCCCCATTTTCCCTCACTATGGGGTAGAAGCATCATAGGTCTGGGGTAAACAGCAGTAGTCCTTGGCAAGTGAATAATCTAATCTATTAGGATTTTCTGTTTTATGAAAAAGTGGACCTGATAGCCATTGTCTCAGGTATTTTGGTCCCAAGCATGAGAGAGGGAAAAAAATACAAAAGGATAAAGCAAACCCATTTAAGCAGAAAGTCACTGTGGAGAAGGAGCCCAGAACTGTCACCCAGTTAACTTGCTTTACATATCTCATCTTTTTGTCATTAGAAGTTTTGCTATGTATTCCCTGAACAAAAACAATTACAATTTCAAATATTTTAAGACTCAACATTGAAAAGGTAAAAACGCCTGTGTTCATTTGTTGCTTTAATGGAAAATATGATGACTTGAGTCAAGAAGTGTTTAGTTCATGCATTTTTGCATCCTGTTGATGTATACATTTCAGGACATAATTTTTGTCTTGGGAAGGCCTGGACTTAAAGGAGTAAGTGTGGGTATAGGAAGAAAGGTATCCAGTTCTTCATTCATTCTGTGATCTCAACAAAGTAGGTGTCGATTTTAATACATACAAAAAAAAAAAAAGAAAAGAAAAGGAAAGAGGGAAAAAAAAAGACTGAGCTACACAAAAATATACACAGCTGTTCTACTCTATCTGCATAATAGCAAAAATGTTGAAACAGCCTGTATGTCTGACAATTGGAAAATAACTGAATAATTTGGAGGGGAGGGGGTTTTTCCCTCATACAGAAACTCCTTCCATCAGCACAGACTGGCAACTTGGTTGTAATTTGTGGTTTTAGAGTTGCCTAGGGCACTAAAAGATAATGATTTATTTGCCCAGTATATGTATATAAAGCTGAACTTGAACTCAGATCTTCTAAGCACTAAGTTCATCTCTCTTTTCACTACATTACATTATGATATTTGAATGTTATGAAATAATATAAAAAGTAATAAAATTAGTAATATAAAAAGATAAATATAAAGCATACAAAGGAATATTTCTTTAATGAGGTGAGACAAAGTAAATTCAAAACTGAAAATGTGTATATTTTGACAAAAATTATAGAGGAAAATAAGGAAGGAAGGAAGAGAGGGAAGGGAAGGAGGGGAGGGAGGGGATGGGAGAGAAGGAAGGAAGGAAAGAAGGAAGAGAGGGAAGGGAAGGAGGGGATGGAGGGAATGGGAGAGAAGGAAGGAAAGAAGGAAGAGAGAGAGGAGGAGAGAAAGGAAGGAAGAGAAGAAGAGAGAGAGGGAGGGAGAAAGAGAAGGAAGGGAGAGAAGTAAGGGAAGGAGAGAAGGAGGGAGGGAGAGAGGAGGGTGGAAGCAAAGGAGGAAGAGAAGAAAAAAAATCATAAGAACTTCCAACTGGCCCAGAATAAGATACAGAATTCTTTGTTTTGTCTATTCTTTAAAAGAATTAAAGAGGTTTGTTTTCCTGTGAGATTTTGTTGTTTGTCTTGTATGTTTGATTGTTGCTTTTTAAAAAGACTTGTACTTTAAATATTTTTGTTATTTCTATTGCTTAAAGAAAGTAGCTAAGGGCATCAGAGAGTTCCAACTGAAAAATTACCTGTTCTATTTAGGCTACTAGTACATATGCAATAAGGGCCATTTTCTTTATGGAGTATTCTCAGATCTGCCTTCTGTGCTTACAGTTGATTAAGTGGGAGTTTTGGGGTCTTCTTCCAGCTAGTTATGATTCAGAGCTAAAGGACTTCCATTTTGAGATGGTGAGTTTCTTAATTGGTGGCTAGAGTGGCTAATGGATCAGTGGATGGACAAAAAAGATCTATTCTTTGCCTCTCGCTCCCATTCTGGTTTAAATTGCACAGAACTATTCAGACATTTATTTCCAAATTTTATTTCCAGATTTCCAGTGAAGTGGGTTGTGACTTTCAATAGTCAACTTAGTTGCTAGAATGACTAGTTATAGCTCTGGAAATGAGCTAAATTGTGCTCTCGGTTGCCAAACTATGATTTCATTATAGAACATGACTTTTTTTTGACACCATGTTCTGGTAAATAATTAATCCTCCTCTCATGATTGGATGGAAGATAAAGACTACCTGAAAAATCAAGTGCAGTAGAATATAAACTCCTTGAGTACAAAGATTATTTTTCAATTCTGCCTTTGTATCTTCAGTGCTAAATATAATGCCTTGTATATAATATACCCCTAATTAAGTTATTGTTGAATTGAATTGAAATATTTAATGAAGACTTTGCTAAGGCTCTATTTTTATAGCAGTATAAGTTATTATTGGTCTTTCCTTCGTTCTCAAAGAGAACCAATAATTTCACAAAACTTGTGTGTGAATTGGTTTTAAATGAGACAGTGTTGCTCAAAGTCAGTGAGTTCCCCTCTCTCCTCCAGTTATCAAAGTTCAATGGCAAGATAAAAGTCAAGATGACTGACTGGTATTGACCTTGGTTTCAGTGAATGATCCTGGCCTTTCTAAGTTAAGATCTTTTCTAGACCTCAATTTCTCTGAAGTGACATTTATGCAATTGAGACAAAAATGACTCATTTTATTATCACAAAAGTGATTCCTTCCTTCCTTTCTTCCTTCTTTTCTTTCTTTCTTTCTTTCTTCTTCCTTCCTTCTTTTCTTCCTTCCTTCCTTCATTCCTTTCTTCCTTCCTTCCTTCCTTCTTTCCTTTCTTTGTAATTGAGACAAAAATGATTCATTTACTATCACAAAAGTATCAGTCACACAAGTAGTAGAGATAAACCAAGAACCTAGATCTTTTAGTATTAAATTCAGTGTATTTTCCTTTATATTCACATACATTGCATTTCTGCTATCATACAATTATTTTTTTCCAACCATTTTCTATTCAACTCTGATGGTATTATTTCCTAGAGCTGAAACTTGGCTATATGCCAGGAAGACCCTGCCAAGAAAATGTTTATTCAAGCTGAAAAAAAAAAATCCCAGAGTTTTAAAATGAGTTTGAAATTTGATCATACTTAAAAGAACCACTGAGAAGTATGAAAGACCTCACTAATTCATACTTCAAATAATTTCTGATCATTTGGACAGACATTGGTTTGAAACTTACCTCTATTTTACATACTAATTATTATTATGGTCCAAATTAATAGCATAAACAAAATTCTGTGGAAAGAAGATATGTTTTTTGAAAACTTTGAAAGTAATATTGTAAAAGAATTTTGTTTAGAGACTTGAAGCATTTTTCCCTAAGGACTTCATCTCCCAGAAGACTTTGGGGATAAAAAGGAATCCTAAAGTGACTTTCTAAGGGTTCATGCTCAAGAACACAGATATAATTTGACATAGGCTTTGAAAATTTAAGGACTAAGAAATTGAGAAATATGGAGAAGGGTGGAATTTGCCATCTAAGGCACTATCTTTTTTTTTGGAGTTAGGAAAAAACAAATAGTACTTCCCATAACTGCAAAGCTAAGGGTACTTAATACAGACTTCAGGCACAAGCAGTGGTAGTCACAGTGGAATAAGAATACTATCTAATCAAGGTCATTAATGAGCACGCTGCATAAAGAACCGGTAGGTACAATGGACACAGTTTATGTAATTGAGCTTGTAGGAGAAATTTCACTTTCTTAACTGATGCTGATTGTCAGGAATGATTCCAAAGCTCTTTGGATGTCAGAAGGTTTGAATGAAACATTTAGACTTTGTTTCTTCCCTTGCATCCTTTTTATTATTGCTATTTCCTTCTCTAACTCATTTTAAAATGGGGAAACTGAGGTAAAAATGATTAAGTGACTTGCCCAGAGTCACACAGGTAGTAAATGTCTGAAGACAGATTTGAATTCAGGAAGATGAATGAAGCCAGTGTTCTATCCACTGAGCCACCTAGCACCTAGGAAGCAGTAAATAAAAGTAGCTAATCAATTGGAGGAAGGAGAGACAAATTGATGCACTCCACAATGTAAAGGCATGGTTGATTCACAGACATCCCTAACTTCTCAAAGAGACAAAAATATAATTAAAAATACATATATATTATAAATAGATAATATGCTGCATAAGAATAGCCTTAATATACTATGATTTTGTTATCAACAATTAATATGTGAATTGAAAATTAATCCTATCTCTTCATTAAAGCAGGCCCAGAACATGTACCACTCAGTACTTTTGTTGTTGTTATTATTCAGTCGTTTCAGTAGCATCCAACTAACTGTGACCCCAGCTGGGGTTTTCTTGGCAGAGATATTGGAATGCTTTGTCACTTCCTTCTCCAGCTCATTTTACAGATGAGGAAACTGAGGCACATAGGGTTAAACGACTCATCCAATATCTCATAGCTAGCAAGTTTCTGAGATTAAAATTGAATTCAGGTCCTCCTTACTCAAGAACTGATACTCTTATCCACCCAAATGGCACACAATAAGCATTTAATATATTTTTTTAATTTAATGAACTTATTTGTAGAGAGTTGCCTTGTGTATTGAGAATTTGATAACTTGCCCAAGATCCTAGTAAATGTCTGAGGTCACATTTGAATTCAGATCTTCTTGACTTCGAGACCAAAACTCTATCTAGTTGCCTCCAACATTTCTTAGCCTAGTTCAACTTACAAAACCAATTATAATATGCAGTCATTTAAATTAATGTAAGCAATAAATCAACCTCCACTAAAATCTTACTCCATGCATAAGTGACCTTAGCTTCCTGAAGACTAGGCCAGTAGAACATAAATTGGCAATTAGAACCTATTTCAAATGCTTCAAGTAACTGCCAAGCAAATCCATTGCCTGAGGACTAGCCCAGCTAAATTCCAAGAGGCTGGCCATCAGTTAATGATTTTTTAAGCAATAGAAACTCCCCTAAACAATGATGTTTCTTATATTCTAATAAGAATTGTAATTTGTGTCAGTGGTTGGTCTATCTATACTGATAAAATCATGGACGGTTCAATGTAAAAAATTTCCACATTTCTCTTAAAATAATTTCATAATTTATACTATTCACTAGGTCATACATGTTCCTCCATTTTGGCCCAATAAATATTGTTTTACTATATAAAACATATGTAAATATTGATATGTTAAACTACCATGCAGATAGAAACAAAGGAAAAATACAAAGAAACACACAGGCCCTTGTCTGATACAAAACTAATGTTCCCAAATCTTTCAAGAAATAAAATTGATCACTGAATATACCCAGACTCAGCAACTAATTTCATTGTTTTAAGAGAATATTATAGTCCTCAAGAGTCAGAAGTTATAGACATTTGAGAAAATGGATATTTCAAGGATTTAATATAATCATGTACCGATATGTAGCTATATATCTTTAAAAATCAAAAAAGAACTTAGTAAAGAAAATTTTTGCCATAGTCTATCTAGATTTCAGAATGGAATGCTCAGAAATGTGCCCATTATGATTTTCTGCAAATATGCATGTACAAAACTGACTAACCTTTTAAAAGGTTCCCTCTCCATTTAGTAATCCCCTACGGTGTTCAGCACTTTACTTCTAACAATCCAAAGGCAATCATCAGATTTGAAATGCCACTTCTCAGCACCTTGTTTTCTTTCTCTTTTATAATCCTTTAAAAAATTTACCACTCCACCTTGTTGGTAAACAGATGAATAACTTAAGATTTGGAGTTCATCTTCCCCTCCTCCCCAACAAAGTTTCACTAGTATTTCATATTTGATGAACTTTTTTTCTGTTTATAATGAATGATTTATCCCTATCAACTCAGTAGTTTCCCAGGTGTCTCTTTAACTCCAAAGAACTCATAGAATTTAATAGCTGGAAGGAAACTTAGAGATCATCTAGTTCAACTCTTGGATTTTACAAATGAGGAAACTGAGATTTTGCACTAATATGTAAAAACATGAGGTTGTTTTTATGGGTTTTGAAAGTATACAAATGCATGTCTGTGTGTATTGCCCATGTAGGTTATATGTATGTTCACAGAGATTTGTCAAAATTAGGGAAGTTTCAACTCTCTCCAAGGGAGATTATTTCTGCCAGGAAGAAGGTAAAAAATTGGGGCCATAAGGCTGGCCTGTTCTGCTGTCCTCATAAATAAGACACTGGGCTTGAATTATGCTTATCTGCATCCCCCTTAAGTATTATAGATATCATATAAATTATTCTCCTGGTCTTGCTCACTTCACTCAATTTATACAAGTCATCTAAGATCTCACTGAATGCCTTCCTTTCATTATTCTTATGGCACAATAATATTCCATTACCTTTACATACTATAATTTGTTCATCAGTTCTCCATTTAATGGGTCCCTTAATCACTAGTTTTTTTCCTTCAATGAAAAGTGTTGTTTTGTACATATGAATCCTTTTTTTCTTTCTTTGATCTCTTTCATGTATATGTCCAGTAGTGTTATCACTGAATCAAGCAACATAATTTCAAATCTAAAGAATACAATACGGAGACAGTAAAATAAAAAAACATTGCTTTTCATTATTTTTCTGCTTCTCCACCTATTTTTTTATCTTTCTCCTAATCCTTCATTCTCTCTCCCTCAATTCATCACAATATTGAACCATGGATTTGATATTATTTGCTTTGTTTATTGAATGAAATTTTATATTCCTTGTCCTGAATTTTAATATAGATGAGAGAAATATTTTATATTCTTCCTTGTTAAAAGCAACTATGCTCATTTCTATTTTTGTGACTATATATACCCCCATCTTACCCTATGTATCAATGACTTTCAGTAAAAAAAAAATCATCTCCATTTTTGCTCCAATTTTTATATATCTTGCTATGTACTAAATTAATAGAATTTTTGAGCTAAATTAGTAACTTGAAGCTATGAAAATGACAATAGTTAATTCTTTATTATATACATAGTAGTCTCCTCTAGAAAATTTTTAAGTTCCCCATTGACTGCTCCTTATCATACATTTCTAGAATCTGAGATACTGCTGTGATGCAAATGGAATCATCAGGTACATAATCAGGTTAGGAATTCATAGGATCATAGGCAACAATGTTTTAAGGGCTAGAAGGAATGTATTCTTCATACAATTTAAAGTTTAATCTGCATTTTTGATATTCCCTCCATCACTTTCTTAAGTCTACACAATAAACAAACAAACAAAAAAATCAAGCTCTTCCCCATTTGTAAATGCTAACACTGAAAATTTAACAAATGGGAGAATGCAAGCTGGCTTCAGCATGTCCTAAAGTTAAAGAATTCGATGATATCATTTATAGATATTTATAGATTATAGATAGCATTTAGTTCAACTCTCTTATTTCAGATATGAGGAACCCAGTGCTCAGAGACATAAGGTTATGTGCATTTTCATAGGATTTCTGATCAATATTCTAGGAATATCAACCCACCCATTTGTTAAATTTGAACTTATTAGAGACTTTCTCAAGATCAAATAGGCCTACATGTGTACTAGCTATCCTATGTGAGCACACTTTGAGAAAAGTTTAAAGAAAGGACTAAATGACACAAAAAAACAATAGGAGAAGGAAGAAAAAGAGAAGGGGAGAGAGAAGAAAGGGAAAGGGAAAGGAGAGAAAGAGATGGAGAAGAGGGGAAAGAAGAAACCATTCTTTTCAACCTGATATAGTTTTCTTCCTTCTGGAAGTAGACTAAGAGGTTGCCAAAGTATCAAGGTCTTCATTACCGAGTGATACCTGAACCTGGAAGTGCAGGGAAATTCAGTGATAGAGTGGCCCCTGAAGAATTTATCCCGCATAAGCTCCATGAGGTGTACACTCCAAAAACAACCTCCACTATACTCATATGATTACATATTACCTCTTAAAAAAAAAGTCAACTCCTACATGAAGAGATTAACTCTATTAACAGTGACTAACATATAATAAGTGCTCAACACATGCTTGCTGATTAATTCTTAGGCTAATTATGACAAAATGTTCATTATAGAAATTTAACTATATATTATGACTTAGGTGTATAAAGGATTAATTATGAGTTATAAAAGATTGACTATGTATCCTCACCAATTAATTATACCAAATCTTCATGACCACTTATGAAGTGAAACCTTGCTGATAAATATCAGAGATGGATAATTTTTTTCTCTATGTAATCAATATCAACTGTCTCAAATCACATGCTGTTAAAGATCTAGTCTGTTGAAGATGTTTGTTGCTGAAGAGCATACTTTGGAAATGAACTGAGGATAAGAAATTGCTCATCCTCCACAGAAATGGCAAGTGATGATGAGATGCAAAGACTGCTCCCAAGAGTGGGATTCCGCCATTCAGAAGTAATAACCTTTGCAGGACCCCTCTCCATCATCTTGGCAACTTATTGGACTATGTTTCTTCTGCCAATAAAACCCACTTGGCTGTGTAAATTGTGGCATGGGTTTTGCTTCCACTCTTCAGAAAACAATGGCAAAGTTGTAATTTAGTCATTTTCAGCTGGGTTTGACTCTTCATTTGGGATTTTCTTGTCAAAGATACTGGAGTAGTTTGCCATTTCTGTCTCCATCTCATTTGTAGTTGAGGAAATGGAGGCAAACAAGAAAAAGTGAGATTATATGACTTGCTTAGGGTCACACAGCTAATAAGAACTGAGACTATTGAAATTCAGGTTTTGAGTCCAGACCCAGCACTACATACACTACGTTACCTAGATGCCCACAATGACAATGTTTGCCACAAAACCATTATGAGAGCTTTGGCTACTAAATGATGGAAACTGGAATGTTGGAAACTGCCATCTTTCTAGCCTTTGACCAAAACTGTCACCTCAAATCTAGAACAATATCTTTACAATTTTCATTGATACAATTATTTAGAGAAGATTAAAAAAAAACAACTATGTAGTGGAAAGGTTGACTTTGGAGTCATGTGATTTGAATTTGAAATCCAACAGTTGACTTGCCCCAATCCCAAAAGCACCTGAAATCTTGAACTCCAAACTCAATGCTCCTTCTCCGTCATGTACTGCCTCTTAGGTCCTTTAGTAAATGTTGAACTGAATTGATTGGAAGCATTCAAAATTTTGCTGTTAAAGGTTTGTTTACAAATTGTTAAATACTTAAAAGACAATCTGTAAAAGAGAAATGAAGCTAAACAATGAGAATTCTATACTAATTGAAGAATAACCAGAAATGAAAATAAAATTACTAAAATCATAATGTGCACCAGAAGAAAACTTAAAATTGAGATATAGTGTAATGACAATTTAGATCAACAAACATTTTAAAGTGCCTACTGTGTGTAGAGAGAGCACTCTGCTTGTTTCCGAGAGAATTTTAAGTTGTTAATGACCTTTCTCTTTTGAACTCATATCACTAACTTTTATAATTCTCTAATTCATTTGTCATGTATTATTTTGTATTGTGCTTTAATAGTATAAACATAATACTCTCAATAGAATGTAATGCCATTGGTCCTATCAAGAAAATTTTTAGGATCCTTACTAGCTACTGCCAAAATAAATCAGGACTAAATATAAATAGATACATTTCAATTTATTCACTCTAGAGTGTGACATGTGCTACCTGTAGGTAATGAACATGTATATCTCATAACTCCACAGATGACATATATATACATATACATAAGCATATATAATAGATATAACACATGTCATATATTGCATAGTATTTGTTTATTATCATATAGCATATAATAGATTACAATATATAATATGAAAAAATTCATTTTCTGTTTTCTTACTCTCATTAGCTAGAAGAGAATTTTATAATTACATATTACATTATTGTCATTGTTATTTGTTGTTTGTCCTTCATTCTCAAAGAAGACCAACAACATCAGAAGAGTGATGTTTTAACTTGCAAGCACATTGGATTTAAGCGAAATCAAGCTGTGCAAAATCATCATGGCCACTCTCTCCTCCAAAGTCATCAAAGTCGAATGGCAAAACATAGGTCAGGTCAACTGGAGATGTCCTCATATTATATAATAATATAATATTATATACTATATATAATTATTATATGTATATACACAGATATAGACATATATATGCATACATCTATACCTATACATACATACAAATATATACATATACATATTTTTTCTCCTCCTGAGAGAATAAAAGAAAAAATGTATTTCTTACAAAGTAGTTTTACAAGAAAAAGCACTTAGTGGAACAAAAGAGAGGAGACTTAAATGTTACTAAAGAAAGAACGCATCCTTGTTAGCATAGTTATTTAGACAGAAAACAGAAAACTTTTTTATCAGTCAATTGGTCAAAAACATTTGTTAATGGCCTCCTATATATTTTATCAGATAGGATGAAATAAAAGGAACAACTTTTTTGAGTTATTTCAAGATTCTTGAGGTTGTCTTTTGTAGTCATAAAGTAATTGGGGGAAGGAAGATATTGAAAAAAAGACATTTTGCTGAGACATCACAGCAAAAAAACAACTGGCAAATACAGAACAAAATAGAATGAGTTACTCTTTAGCTTTTAAAAATCCTTTTTTCAAAAGTATCAAAGAGCTGATATAGCTTCCTCTGGTAAGCCTTAATATTACCAAAAGGAAAAAAATACACACACACACACACACACACACACACACGTTTTTATGTGGAAGGAACCTCAGAAGTCATTAAGTCCAATGCCCTCATTATAAATGAGTCACCTGATGACTGTGAACCTTGATTAAGGTCACACCAATATTAAACAATAGATCCCTACCTGGAACCCAAGTCTTTGGATGCAAACTTGGTACTCTTTCATCCCATTAGAGTAAGAGAAACCAAAGGGATTATCTTGTGTGGCCAATGATCAAAAGATATAAAAAGGTTTTAAAAAAGAAAAAAGAAAAAAAAAACGACCAAGAAAAGATAAAAAAATTAGCAATTATGAGATTCCCGATTTATCTTAGAGAGAGTAACTTTGAATGGTGAGATAGATGATGAATTTTAAAGGATTTCCTGTTGTTTGTCCTTCGTTCTGTGGTACCTTAAGGGAGGTGATATCATGTGAACTGGACTGAAGTGAGAGAGGGCTGAGCAAGGTCATCTGCTTGGGTCCATGGCAAGAAATAGATTGGGATGAGTGTAGATGAGTGAATGCAGTGGGAGACCTTGGCCTATTTAGCCAAGTTCCTTACCAACTCTCAGTTTGACTATAAAGCATGTAAAAAGTGAAAGATGCACACGTGGAGGCAGGGATATAGCTAGTTTTGTTTTGCTTTTTCTAAGAGGTTGGCTATGAAAAGGACCAAACTTGAGAGGATGTAAATTTTTTTCCTTAAGGATGATGGTGGTGATCCAGGCAAGTTAGGAAGTAGCAGGGTTGGAGCTAATAAATAAAGAAAAAAATTTAAATTAAACAGAAATAAAATACTACCAAAGGAAGGGGGGAAAGCATTAATTAAATGCCTAATATGTGCCAAACACTGTGCTATTGTTGTTCAGTTCTATCTGACTCTTCATAATCACCTCTGAGGTTTTTCTAACAAAGACAGTGGAGTGGGTTTGCCATTTCCTCCTCCAGTTCATTTTACAATTGAGTAACTGAGGCAAACAAGGTCAAGTGACTTGCCCAGGATTTTATGAGTCTTCCTAACTCTAGGCCTATCCACTGTACCACCTAGCTGCCCTCAAAACCCTGTACTAAATTTTGTTTTCTTACTCATTTATTCCTTTTTAATCTGATTTTTCTTGTGCAGCAAGAGAATTTTATAAATATGTTTACACATATTGGATTTAACATATATTTTAACATGTATAACATATACTGGATTATTTGCCTTTGGGGAGGGGTGGGAAAAGAGGGAAAAATCTAAAACACAAGGCTATGAAAAGATTATCCGTGCATATGTTTTGAAAATAAAAAAGTTTTAATTTACAAATACTGTTCATTTAAACCTCACTTTGGGAAGTAAGTCTTATTATTCCCATTTTACAGCCAAGGAAACAGAGGTAGAGATTAAGTGATTCGTCTTACAACACATAGTTAGTAAGCATTTGAGTTCAAATTTGAACTCTGATATTCCTGGTACCATACCCTACCTAATTGTCCTCCAAAGACAGGGAATAGCACAGAACAAGAAATATGAATTGAAGATAAACTTAATCATTTCTATAATATTGCCTTGGAGCCAGTCCTAGACTCCTTAAAAGGGATATATGTTTAAGTTCTGGTAAAACCCATTGAATGCTGTTCTTCAGTCCTTCCACTTGGAACTGGAAATGTAAACCTGCCTCTGGAAGAGCAGCCTGGATAAATCCAAAGAAGGAACACTGTGACCGAGAACAGAATTGCTTTGTTATTTTCTCCTTTCATATGTATTCTGGCTTGTACAGTGCACACTCATATATTCTGTGCCTGCTTCCTGGAACTCTGAGGTCCTGCATCCAACCCTAGAAGACTCATTGCTGAAAAACTCCTCTTTGGCTTCGGAGCTGAAAGAACTAAGGACTCAGAGTACCTTTTTAAAAGATGACATAGTTTCTGTCTAGCCATGTCTGGGTTATAGCTTTCCATAAGCAAAGTGTAGCTTCAGTGAGGGGTGAAGAAGGAAAGCTTCCCTTCTCCCTCTCTGCATAACAGTGATTTCCCTCACACAGAACCTAGGACCTGGGGATTTAACCAGGAGAGCTGCCTTTGCTTTTCCAGTTGCTTCCTTTCCTTTAGTCTGTGAATGGGGACAATAGGATCTAAGAAAGAGCAGCATCAGGAGCAAGAGTTACCTGGCAAAAAGGGAAGTATCTGCAGGGATGTGATCAGCACCAGGAAGCTTAAAGCAGGAGTTGATCAGAAAATGTCCAAAGGGGATAAAATGTAAAATGCTTAATGAATAACTTCTAATTTTTATATTTTTCACTTAATAATATTTTATTTTTCTCCAATGACATGCAAAGATAATTTTTAACATTCATTTTTGTAAGATTTTGAGTTTCAAATTTTTCTCCCTTCCTCCCTCCCCAAGACAGCAAGGCAATCTGATGTAGGCTATACATGTACAATCATGTTAAACATATTTCCATATTAGTCATGTTGTGAAAGAAAAATCAGAACCCAATGGAAAAACCATAAGAAACAAAAAACAAATTTTAAAAAATGAAAATAATATTCTTTGATATGTATTCATATCTTCCATAGTCCTTTTTCTGGATATGGATGGCATAAATGAAGAGTTTTTTTAAAAAACAGTTTCATGTCTCACTGAGGTTTAACTACTAGCCTCCCAGGAGACTGAACCATTATTATAAGTTGTTACTTAATTTTGCCCTATTCATTCTACTAATTAATCTTGTGAATATTTCATTTTATCAAGTATGCTCTGGTCTCACTCTCCCAGAGCAAGAAGCTTAATCTACTCCTCCTTCTGGGACTATTGGAAGGTACCCCTTAGGGTTTGACTTATCTCTTCTCAGCTAGGCATCTAGGTGAATAGAATGTGAAACTGGGAGTTAGAAAAACTTAAATTCAAACCTTGCCTCAGACATTTGCTGTGTGATACCACATACATCATTTAACTTCTCACTACCAAAGTTTCTTATTTGAAATGATAATAGCATCTAATTCACAGAGCTGTTTTCAGAATTAATATATGTAAAATGATATGCAAATGCCATCTATTATTGTTGTTGTTATTATTATTATTCTTTAATGACTTCAACTCAACTCCCATTCCCAGAGTCCCATTCCCCACACACACAGACACACACAGACACATACTCCCTCTATTAGCTGCCAGTGACTGATTAGTTCCATTTAACCACATAATACCAATTAGTTTTTTTCAGGGATATCTGTATCTATATTTATATATAGACATCCCTATATAGCGATATAGATAGAGATATATAGATATCTCAAGGACAAAAGTACAAACTTTTTGATAATATCTATATAATTTTGATTTCTGATGAGAATGGGGTCCTATCTAGCACAAATTTTATAAAATTTACAATTTATACATCCAAATGTGACATCTGTTATTATTGAGGTGAGTTCTAAAGAACCCTCATTCTTCCATCCTGGACCGAACATAAAACATAAAATTATTCCTGAATTCTGCTCCCTGATTCCCTCCAGTTCAATCTCCTCACCTTTCAAACATAGTCTTTAATCATTTCACCTAAAACAAACAAAAACAAATCCTTCCCTCCCCCCCAAACAAAATGGGCTAGTGAAGCTACACGTTAAATCTTGGAGGAAGAGGGTCCAAGACCTCTCTCCCTTATGGCATTGTCTCTCACCTAGGGAGAGAAAAGCTATGTGTGGCCCAGGGTCTGATTGGCTACACTGATAATCAAAGAGGCTGTGATTCACTAAGAAGTTAGCAGACCAGAAACAGTTTAAGAATGTCTACAAATGCCTCCAAGCTTCTCAGAAACTTTTCCATTACCTGTCATCAGACTCTCCTAGAAGTTTGCCTTTTGCTTATAGGAAGTAAGATCAGAGACACTCAATGCCTATGTCAATTCTCTGTTGCATTATGTTTATTGTTGTCTATATCAGAATAAATGTCTTTTCCATCAAATAATGAGCATTTTTCAACACTCCTATGTGTCAGGCATTCTGTTAAATAGTAAGAAGAAAAAGAGAAAAAACAGTCTCTGCTTTCTCAACAGACTTACAGTTAAATAGGGAAGGCCATATGTAAATAGCTACATATAAGAGAGAAAGAGATTGAGAGAGACAGAGACAGAGAGAGACAGACAGAGGAGACAGAGACAAAGAAGACTGAAAGAGAGAGATAGAAACAGAGAGAAAGAGACAGAGAGAGAGACAAAGAAGACTAAAAGAGAGACAGAAAGAGAGACAGAAAGAGAGAGAGAGAGACAGAGAGAGACAGAGACATAGAAGACTGAAAGAGAGACATACACAGAGAGACAGAGACATAGAAGACTGAAAGAGAGACAGAAAGAGAGACAGAGGAGACAGACAGAGACAAAGAAGACTGAAAGAAAGAGATAGAAACAGAGAGGAAAAGACAGAGAGATGAGACAGAGACAAAGAAGACTGAAAGAGAGACAGAAAGAGAGAGAGACAGAGGAGACAGACAGAGACAAAGAAGACTGAAAGAGAGACATACACAGAAAGAGAGAGACAGAGGAGACAGACAGAGACAAAGAAGACTGAGAGACATACACAGAAAGAGAGAGACAGAGGAGACAGAGACAAAGAAGACTGAAAGAGAGACAGAAAGAGAGAGAGACAGAGGAGACAGACAGAGACAAAGAAGACTGAAAGAAAGAGATAGAAACAGAGAGGCAGAGACATAGAAGACTGAAAGAGAGACATACACAGAGAGAGAGAGAGACAGAGGAGACAGACAGAGACAAAGAAGACTGAGAGACATACACAGAAAGAGAGAGACAGAGGAGACAGAGACAAAGAAGACTGAAAGAGAGACAGAAAGAGAGAGAGACAGAGGAGACAGACAGAGACAAAGAAGACTGAAAGAAAGAGATAGAAACAGAGAGACAGAGACATAGAAGACTGAAAGAGAGACATACACAGAGAGACAGAGATATAGAAGACTGAAAGAGAAACAGAAAGAGAGAGACAGAGGAAACAGACAGAGACAAAGAAGACTGAAAGAAAGAGATAGAAACAGAGAGGAAAAGACAGAGAGATGAGACAGAGACAAAGAAGACTGAAAGAGAGACAGAAAGAGAGAGAGAGAGATAGAGGAGACAGACAGAGACAAAGAAGACTGAAAGAGAGACATAACAGAAAGAGAGACACAGAGGAGACAGAGACAAAGAAGACTGAAAGAGAGACATACACAGAAAGAGAGAGACAGAGAGAGACAAAGACTGAAAAAAAGAAACTAAGACTGTAATATAACTTATCTTTATAGATATAATCTATACATATCCATCTATCATTTATCTTTCTGTCTATTTTTACAAAACAAATTGAAGATAATAGACAGAAGGCATTAGAATTTAGAGGGATCAAAAAAGGCTTCTTAGAGAAGGCAGGGTTTGAAGGGAGTCAGTATTTCAAGTCCAAAGGAAGGAGATGAAGGGGAAGAGGATTTTAGACATAAGATATCTAGTGAAAATACTCAGAATTAGGAGACACAAGGTCTTGTATGAAGAGCAGAAAAGTGGACTGTTACTAAATTTCAGAAGACATGGTAGGGAATAGATAGAGTAAAAAAAGTAATAGGGAACCAGATTTTGGAAGACTTTAAAAATGGGTTTTTATATTTTATCCTGGAATTGATAGGGGATCCCTGGAGTTTATTAAACAGGAGGGGGTGATATATGATCAAAACTGTACTTTAGGCAGATTCATTTGACAGCTGAGTGGAAGATAGATTGGAGTTAGAGGAGACTTGAGGCAGGAAGATCAAACAGAAACATCAGAGAAGAAAAGGAGGTGTTTGTGAGAGATGCCCTGAAGAACATGGTAACATATTGGATATGGATGCTTGAAGTCTAGGTAACTAGGAAGATGGTGGGGCCCTTACTAGGAACAGCCAAGTTAGAGAGCGGGGGTGAAGGGGAAGAGTTTAAGTTCCATTTTGGACTTGATCAGTTTAAGATCTCTATTGAATATCCAGTTTTAGATGCTCAATAGGCAATAAGAGATTCAAGACTATAGGTTAGGAGAGAAGTTAGGGCTGAATAAATTGGGGAATCATCAACATAGAGATAATAATTGAATGCATGAGAGAGTTGATGAAATTATAAGAAAATAACATAGAGGGAGAAAAGATGAAGGCCTAGTTTAGAGTCTTGAAGGACATTCCTGGTCTGCTAAGGAATGATATGGACAGAGACTGAGAAGACAAGTAGGAGAAAACCCAGCAGAGAATAGTATCCCAAATAACAAAAGAGAAGAGAGTATCAAGAAAAGTATAAATGAGACAGTCAAGACTGCAGAGAGATCAAGAAGGATAAAGACTGGGGAAAAGTCAGTAGGTTTGGTTATTAAAAAGCCATTGGTAACTCTGGAAAGAGTAATTTTAGTTGAATAATGAGGTCAGATGTAGGATTGCAGTGAGTTAAAAAAAAAGAGTGAAAGGAGAGGAAGTGGAAGCTTTGGTTATAGATAATTTTCTCAAGAAAGTCACAAAAGAGGAGAAATATAGGCTTATAGCTAACAGGAGAGGATGGATCAAGGAAGGGTTTTTTGAGAATGAAGGAGATAAGGATAGATTTGTAGGCTGTAGAGAAGTAAACAGTTGATAGGGAGAATTTAAAAATAAGTGACAGAAAAAAAAATAAAATAAAATCTTCTGGGTAGTGAGATGAGAAACAGGAGAAAAGAGATCACACCATTCCTATTGTTATCCAAGTACTACTTACTTGAAGACAAGGAATATCTTTTGCTTCTTTTTGTAACCCCAGAACTTAGTTCAGTGCTTGGCATATAGTAAGTGTTTAATAAATGTTTATGACTGATTGATGGATTAGAATCTGTGATAAGAACCAAAAAGCAATATTGTCCCTATTTAGGGTATGTTAAAGAGCTAAGAAATATGAGAAATGAGTGGAATCTAATCCCTTAAATAGAGTCAGGCTTTCTCAGAGCTGACCCCAAAAAAACTGTAGTAGATAAAAAAAGAACAAAGAATATGGTGTAAGTCACTAACTCCTGTGCGTCCACTGAACAGGGTCTCTGCTTAAATTCAAGTCACTGTTCCAATTTGAAAGGAAATATATTGTCCTTTTGATTTGTCAGTTGCCCAGAGAAAGTGACTTTAATTTGTTAAGAAGTATTAAACTGTCTCAACATGAGTTTGCTTAATTATTAGGAAGCTAAATGGATCTGTGAATGGGAAATAATGACTTTGAGCTAGCCAAAGGAAATGGGTACCTTTTCTCCCCATATTGAAGTACCCTGTCATGTCGCACATGTATTAAGCAGCTGCCTCTTTCTTACTAATCCTTCAAGCCTACACAATTCTGAATCTGAATTCAAATCTGACATCACAATCTGGGTATGATACTGTGGGACACTAGGCAAGTCAGTTAATTTTGTTTACCTCAGTTTTCTTTCCTGCAAAATGTGCTAGAGAAGGATGTGGAAAGCCACTTCAGTATTTTTTCCAAGAAAACCCTAAATGGGGTCATTTTTCAGACACAAATACAACAAGTGAACTACGACAGCAACACAGAGATAGCAAGTGGTGGGAGAAGAAGGATTGGATTCCTTCCCCTTTGCGAATCACAACCTAAAGGTACAAAACCAGTTACCACTGGCTAATGGCACCAAGTATTATTGTTACCGCATTTCAACCCAAATCAATCTCCCATCACTGTTTACATAGTCATGGAAAGACTATGTTCTAATACTGGACATTTCCAGCTCTTCCATTCATTCCTTTTGTGATCCTAACAATATACACTCTTTTATTCAATCAGGTCAAAAAAGAGACATACAGTGTGATATAACCTTCACTCAATTCTTTGGCATCTATAATTTGCATTGGATTGTAATTGTAATGTACAGTGTAGAATTAGCTCTTTTTCTTTAGATGGGAATTGTGTAGGCTTGAAGGATTGGTAAGAAAGAGGCAGCTGCTTAATACATGTGCGACATGACAGGGTACTTCAATATGGGGAGGAAAAGGTACCCATTTCCTTTGGCTAGCTCAAAGTCATTATTTCCCATTCACAGATCCATTTAGCTTCCTAATAATTAAGCAAACTCATGTTGAGACAGTTTAATACTTCTTAACAAATTAAAGTCACTTTCTCTGGGCAACTGACAAATCAAAAGGACAATATATTTCCTTTCAAATTGGGACAGTGACTTGAAATGAAATTGATTTCTTTTTGTATTATAATTACTAAGCATGACTAGAAAGCCAGTTTAATGTTATAGGTACAAATCCAAATCCAATATTCTATAATAAGCAATGAGAGACATGCTATCATTTTCAGTTTTTGGAGTTTTATGCAACTGCCATTCATATTATCAATTTATAGTAGTAACTCTCAGACTTTGTTGTTTTCTTTGTTGATTCTTTATCATTTTTATTTCAAAAAAATTTTAAATAATATTTTCTTTTCTACCAATTACATGTAAAAGCCATTTTCAACATTCTTTTTAAAGTTTTAGTTAAATTATCTCTCTGCCTTCTTCCCTCCTTGAGCTGGTAAGCAATTTTATATAGGTTATATGTGTGCAATCATGCAAAATATATTTCCATATTAATCATGTCGTGAAAGAAGACAGAGATTAACACACACACACACACACACACACACACACACATATACACACACACGAAAAATAGTATACTTCAATTTGCATTCAGACTCCATCACTTCTTTCTGGAGGTGGATAGTACTATTTTTCAAGAGTTCTTTGGAATTGTCTTGGATCATTGTATTTCTGAGAATAGCAATAATAATCAATTATTACATTGTACAATATTGCTGTTGCTGTGTAGAATGCCCTAAAGCTTTTACTCACTTCACTTTTTAACAGTCCGTGAAAATCTTTCCAGGTTTTTCTGAAATCACCCTGCTTGTCATTTCTTATAAACACAATAGTATTCCCATTGCAATCATATATCAAAACTTGTTCATCTACTCCCCAATTGATGGACATCCCTTTAATTCCAATTCTTTGATACCATAAAAAGAACTCCTGTAAATGTTTTTGTACATATATATCATTTTCCTTTAAAAAAATCTCTTTAGGACACTGATCAAGTAGTGGTACTGATGGATTAAAGAGTATACAAAGTTTTATAATCTTTTGGACATAGTGCCTTTACTCTCCAGAATGGTTGAAAAAGTTCACAACTTGTGACAGTATAACAGTATCCCAATTTTTCTACATCCCCTCCAACATTTATTATTTTCCTTTTATGTCACATTGGAATTGTTTTAATTTGCATTTCTCTAATCAATAGTGATTGAGAACATTTTTTCATGTCTATAGATGGTTCTGAATTCTTCATCTAAAAACTGGCTGCTCATATCCTTTGACCATTTCTCAATTGCTTATTTGACTCAGTTTTCTATATATTTGAGAAATCAGAATTACTTACTGTAAAAAAAAAAAAAATCCCTTCTGCTTTTCTTCTAATCTTAGTTACATTGGTTTTGGTCATGCAAAAGAATCTTTTTTTAGTTTTGAAGGTGATTTATTTTATTTTTAAGCTTTTTATTTTCAGAACATATGCATAGTTTTCAACATTCATCTTTCCAAAATCTTGTCTTCCGAATTTTTTCTCCCTCCCTTTTCCTCACTCACTCCTCTAGACAGCAAGTAATCCAATATATGTTAAATATATGTCTTCTTTATATATTTACACAATTATCATGTTGCACACACAAAAAAAACTCAGATCAAAAAGGAAAAATGAGAAAAAGAAAATGCAAACAAACAACAACCAAAAAATTGAAAATACTATGTTGTAATCTATACTCAGTCCCCATAGTCCTCTCTCAGGATGCAGATGGCTCTTTTTAATCACAAGACAATCAGAATTGGCCTGAATCACCTGCTATTGAAAAGAGCCATGTCATCAGAATTGATCATCATATAATCTTGTTGCTGTGTGCAATGTTCTTTTGGTTCTACTCACTTCATTTAGCATCAGCTCATATAAGTCTCTCCAGGCATTTCCGAAATCATCCTGCTGATCGTTTTTTTTATGGAATGTTATGGAATGTTTATGGACATGGAATGTCATATACTATAACTTATTCAACTATTCTCCAACTGATAGGCACCTATCTGTTCAGTTTCTAGTTCCTTGCCACTACAAAAAAGACTGCTACAAATATTTTATGTAAAATCTCTTTAATTTAATATAATCCTAATTATCCATATTGTATCTTATAATGCTTTTTATCACTTGTTTGGTCACCTATTCATTATTTTTTGTCCCTATTAACAAACAATATAATACTTGTTTAGAAAAGAAACTATCAATACATCTAAAATATTTTAGGGTTCTTTGTAGTGCAGTTTTAGAAATACCCATCTACAAAAATCTGACATGAGGGCTGGCTCTCTTTCTCTTTGAAGTGGATAGAAAATTAGAAATGATAAAAAGGGTGGCCTTTTATAGAATAGTTACTCTGTCAACTCCCTTCCTCCACCAAGATGCTGGATTTTTATTTTTTAAAATAGTATGTTTCCCAATTACATATGAAGACAATTTTTAACATCCATTTTTACAAGATTTTGAGTTCCAAATTTTTCTCCTTTCCTCTCTTTCTTCCTTTCTTTCCCTCTTCCTAAAATGATAAGCAATTTGATTTAGTTATACATGTGCTATCATGTAAAAGCTATTTCCATTATTAGTCACACTTGTGAAAGAAGAAAAGATAAAAAAAATCCATGAAAAAGAATAAAGTAAGTTTTTTTTTAAAGTATGTTTCAATCTGCATTCAATCTTTATCTAGATGTGGATAGAATTTTTCTTCTTGAGTCCTTCTGTACTTGTCTTGGATCACTGAGTCAACTTATTCAGAATTGACCAACACACAATGTTGCTGATATATACTGTGTACAAAGTTTTCCTGGTTCTGCTCATTTCACTTTGCATAAGTTTGAGTTTGTACAAGTTTTTTCTTAGTTTTTTTTCTGAAATCTGCCTTTTATCATTTCTTATTTCAGTATAGTATTCCACTACATTCATATATCACAGCTTGTTCAGCTGTTCTCCAACTGATGGGCATCCTCTCAATTTCCAATACTTTGCCACCATCAAAAGGGCTGCTATAAATATTTTTGCACATGTAGGTCCTTTCCCCCTTTTTATGATCTCTTTGGGATACAGATTTAGTAGGTAGTGGATTTTTAAATGTATCTTAATGTATTAGGCACTTTGAAAATTTTTCTTGATGGTAAGGAAAGAGTATTTTTGGACTTTGGTTTCTTTTTTATAAGGTCTACAAATGATCCAAAGAATCAAGGAAGAACTACCCACCACTCTCAACTTCTCTTGAAGACGGACTTAGCTTCTAAGCAGAATTTGTAAGAAAAACTTTATTATCAAACTGAATTTGCTCTTGATCTTTCATTATAAACTATGATTGGGAAAAACGCTGGAAAGATCATATGTGATAACGGTTCATTCAATGTTATCAGATCAGCAAAGCATTAGGGACTGCCATGTAGGAGTCGATCATAGCTTTGTTGAGTAGAATAAAGAGATAATGTGGGACTGTGGGTAGAGAACCAACATATTGGAGTCAGAAAGACCAGAATTGTATTTTAACTCTGAGGCAGACTAGCCATGGAATCATGCAAAAGTCACTTAACTTCTCATGCAACACTTTATGATTATAAACTATAAACATATTGTTGATCTATATCAGTGCAGTTCTCCCATGCTATGAGTTCCTTATTCTGGTAAAATCACAGATTTAAACCAAAAACATCAACTAAAAAGCTAACTAGTTTTAACAGAGAGTCTTTCTACAATGGGATATTTTTTGTATAGGCATTTTTTGGCACAGTGAATACAGTAGGTTTATCACCATTCTCTTGATCTCAGCAAAATCTTATATTGTTAAAAAATAAATTAAGAAATCTATCTTTCTTCTTCTGAACTTGTTGAAACCCAACCAATGCCTCAGGCTACTCTGAGACCGTGCAAGAGTGACTTAATGGTATAATGCTTTCTACAAAGGAAACAACTACAATCTCAAATCTATATAGTGGTGATATTTACTCCTTCCCATACTGGGGCACAAACATCCCCAAACACAAGCAAATGAACAATTTCAGCTATTGCATTAATATTCTCTCATTGACTACAACACATTTGTCACCTTTCCTATAAGTCAGATGACCAAAGGAATCAAAGAAAATAACCCTTAATTCATGACTCTGCAAATCTTAGAAGCCAAGTTGCCAAGACGCTTAACAATTTCTTTCTTATTGATACTTAGAATTATTAATAAAATAATACCCCATATATGAATGTTATGGAATATTATTGTTCTGTAAGAAATGACCAGCAGGATGATTTCAGAGAGGTATGGAAAGACTTACATGAACTTAATGCTAAGTGAAATGAGCAGAACCAGGAGATCATTATATACCTCAACAACGATACTGTTTGAGGATGTATTCTGATGGAAGTGGATTTCTTCGACAAAGAGATCTAACTCAGTTGCAATTGATCAATGATGGACAGAAGCAGCTACACCCAAAGAAAGAACACTGGGAAATGAATGCAAACTATTTGTATTTTTGTTTTTCTTCCCTGGTTATTTATACCTTCTGAATCCAATTCTTCCTGTGCAACAAGAGAACTCTTTGGTTCTGCACACATATATTGTATCTAGGATATACTGTGGCATATTTAACATGTATAAGTCTATTTGCCATCTGGGGGAGGGGGTGGAGGAAGGGAGGGGAAAAATCGGAACAGAAGTGAGTGCAAGAAATAATGTTGTAAAAAATTACCCTGGCATGGGTTCTGTCAATAAAAAGTTATTATAAAATAAAATAATTTTTTTTTAAAAAATGAAAATAATACCCCAAATTTTAAAAGTGAACTTTGTCCCTCTTTGTCTCTTTTGATATCTTACTCTTCCTGGCTGGAGAGTGGGAAGGAGGAGGAAAAAGAGAAGAAGAAAGTGAGAAGAAATATATTTCGTGAACGACAGTAATCAAGGGCAGAGAGGGAAAATAAGGAGTAATAGCACTCCTTAGAAGCCAAAGCTTAGAACCCATTCTAGGATAGCCTGGATGAAGCCAGAAGCAGTCAGAAGTCTCTGCCTACAATAGGACATCTGAGAACAGGAAAAGCATTGATGCTTATGAGTTCTAGATTGTACTAGTTCCATATGCATAGAATGAGCTGAGATGTCAAGTCCAATGTTTGTGTCATTACCTAAAAGACTAGCTCTACTGGAAGCATGATTTGAATATCCTATGAAAACTTTGTTGCTTATATTTTTGCCCAGTCAAAAAAAAAAAAAAAAAGATCCAAAACATGTGTTTTTCAGCACATTAGAAGTTAAGACTGTAATCAGCATTTGTCTTTGCCTATCTCCTTCAACTGAGTTGGCTTTGGGCATAACCTCCCTTTGGGACATGATTGCATTCTTTTCAGAGGCTAGAGATTTTTGGGGGGATGGGAATCCCATGTTTAAAGTAGCCATATCTGCTAGAGTCAAAAAACTACTGTTTTTTAGTATAAAATTGAATAACCCCTAGTTCCATAAGATTTCCCTTTCTCTAATTTTAGGGAGCTTAAAATATAGTCTATTAATAAAATTTTTACTATAAGAGCTTTTCATAGGTAGATAGCTTATGAAATAATATTTGATGACTAAGACAGGGCTGAATCCATGGACCTATTTTTTTTGTTTTGTTTTGTATATTCAAATTAGCCACTGCCATTTCCCCAGTTAGCACTCCTATTCAGTTTTCAAATATACAACTCAAACACCCTAAAGATTAATCTTATCTATTTCTCTAGAAATAACAATTCTTAACTGTAATGGGATTCAAAAGCTTATTTTCTTTTTTTATTTTCTTTTTTTTTGCTGAGGCAATTGGGGCTAAGTGACTTGCTCAGGGTCACACAGCTAGGAAGTATTAAGTGTCTGAGGCCAGATTGAACTCAGGTTCTCCTGATTTCAGGATTGATGTTCTATCCACTGTGTCACCTAGCTGCCCCCCAAAACTTATTTTCTTAATATTTTGATAACTATATTTCAATGTAATTGATTACCTTCATAATATTTTTATTTTATTTTATGCATTTAAAAACAATGTTCTGAAAAGAGAGTTCATAGGCTTCATCAGATTGCCAAAGGAGTTGATGATTCAAAAATATTAGGAATCCATCATCTAAAGAAAGCCATCTTTAAAGTACTAATGTAAGCTACCTATGAACAACTTAAAAGAAAATTTAGGATTTAAATATTCATTTTTTGAAAAGAAAGGGAGGAGGAAGAGAAATAAGAGGAAAGCAGCATTTCCTAGTTGTCTGAATCCTGGGCAAGGAGAAAGTTTACCAATAAATCTCACAATTGCTAGGTCAATGTTTTATTATACATTGATTTCTTACATCATATATTGTTCATCATTTTGATTGCTGCTAAGAGTACACACTTTACATATTATATAAGCATGTTTGTTTCCCTCTGTGAAGAGGCTTTCTTTATGGTAAATTCAGTGAGATATATCCAATTTAAGAATAAGGTGAGATTGATCAGTAGAATGGGAGTCCAAGAGTTGTTCTGGCTGAGCAAATCCACAAGTCTATATACTTTTTCATAACTAACTGACATAGTCCTAAAAAAAAAAGTTAGAGCTAAAGGGAAATCCTGCACTGCTTTTGGGGAACCAAAAAGAGATGGTTCTCAAAAGAGATTACAAAATGCTTCTACCCAGTAAACATCTAGCCACCAGTATGAACTTGGGGATACCCACGGGCTCAGATCCTTTCATATTGGCACTATCAGGTGAGTGATTATAAGTTGTATTTTGTTATAGCAACAATGGGAAAAGAAGGTCCACAGCACTGGACAAGGCCATAGCAATGGCAATTTGGGGCTTTTCAACATTAACTTCATGCATGGTCAGCTAGAAGGCACAGTGGATAGAAGACCAAGATTGGAATTGAGAAGACTTTAATTCAAATTCACCTCAGACACTTACTAAGCTATGTGACTCAGGACAAAACTCTTTGCCCAAGTTTCCTTATCTATATAATGAGTATAATAATAGCACCTACTCCTCAGGATTGTGATGAGATCCTCATTTGATAATAATTGTAAAGCATTCAGCACAGTACTGGGTACATAGTAAGTACTATACATAGACTCATTATTATTATTAATATTTATGATGATTATTTTCATTTTTTAATAATATTTTTCCAAATACATGTTAAGGTAGTTTTCAACATACATTTTGATAAAACTTTGTGTTCTAAATTTTTCTCCATCTCTTCCATCCTTCCCTCTTCCCCAAGACATCAAGCAATCTGATATAGGTTAAATAGGTTAAATATTAAGTCTGTTATAGGTTGAATGAAACATGTTCACTATTAGACCCAAACTATCAGTGTCCTATTATTTTGGCAACTCTCACCCAGGGCCTGCCCAATCCCCCATGAGAGGGAAGTCTGCTCCTTTTCAAGAACAATTGTACCTGCTGTCCAACTAGCCACCACAACATCTCTCTGTTCCTCAAAAGAACCTGCCCCAATTTTTAATCTGAGTTTCCAGCTAAAGTTGGGAAACACTGTCCTAAGACAACATTCTGAATTAATTTCCTTTTTCTTGAAACATGAAAATTTTGTTTGACTGATTAACTTATTGATTAGTAAGATGTAGTATGACTTTAAAGCCTGGAAAATATGGACATGTCTCACTTCTGACATTTACTGGTTGTTTAACTCTCAGGTCAAATTATCTTAAGGTTCTAAACAAGTCTAAGACTTCTAAATTGTGGGAAAAGCTTTAATGATAAAAAGTTTTCCAACCGAGGAGTTCCCTATCCCAGTGAAATTATAGGACCAGTCACTCTAATTAGGGAATGACCTTTTGGAGAAGTCAAATCAATTAGTAAAATCATTTTCCTGAAACTTCTATAAATAAACTCACAAAATTTATTTTGATATATTTCTCAATGAAATAAAGGGGTTAATACAAATATAAATCTTTAGGAATCTAAGAAAGAACAAATATAAGTAAAAATTCAGACTGAAGGGAATGTTAATTAATCAAATCTACATAGTATTTAATAATATTTTTATTTACTTGAGTATATTGAACTGGAGAGTTTTGGGGAAAGAATATAGCTCCTAGAGGGGGGAAATATGGACTCTGGAACTTATTAATTATAGAGAATTTAATTCCACAAGTATTTATCAAATGGACCATAAGTTTAGAACTAAAAGGAGTCTTTAATGTTCCTGAATCCAATCCTCTCTTTTAATAGATGTGGGAACTGAAGTTTAGAGAGTATGAAGATCATGCTTATAGTCACACAGCTAGCAAGTGTCTAAATTAAGCTTGGACTTAGTGCCTCCTGACTGTGGGTCAGTGCTCTGTCTACTATGTCACCTAACTAAATGAAATGCCTATTATTTCCCTAGCATCACAATAGGATATGGAGTTATAAAGACAAAAATGAAACAATCCCTGCCCTCAAGGAGCTTCTATACTACTGAAGGGAAACATGTATTAAAAGTAAAAAATAGCTTCATCTAGAGGGGAAAGAAAGGAAAAAAGTATTTATTAAGCATCTTCTATGTTCCATGCACATAGTAGTATATACTAAATGTTTTATAAATATTATCAGATTTGATGTTCTCTATAAAACCAGCCTAATAATTCCTACTCAACCTATTCCTTTGAGCAATTATAAGGAAAGTGATTTGTAAATCCTAAAGCACTGTATAAATAAGGATTATTGGTAGGAGTAATAACATATGATAATCATTGCTCAGTAAATGCTTGTTGGTAGTACTCCTGCCATTGCAGCTCCTACTGTTGCTGACAAAGATGAATTGAACCTGTCAGTTAAGAAGAGAAATTTTTAAAAAGAAGAATTATTTTTGTAGATGATAACCACAGTTCTAATCATTTGCTTTTGAAATCTTTTTTTGGATTTTTTTTTCTCTAAATGAGCTATTGAAAAGCCAAAGGATTTACCAAAAAGTCTGATAAGCACCTCACTTTCATCTATAGCACATTTTCATCAAAATGGATGAACATCTTGAGACTGTACCATTTGTGCAAGATATCACAGAAGGAAACTTATTCTAACATTTTTTCATCCAGAAGTTTCTTACAAGAAGAGCTTGGATTTTGTTTCCCCAGAAATAAACTCAACTTCTGGGAGATCTTATTGATACAATAAAAACCATTAAAACTCACCACTTATATAGTGTTAGAATATTGATTAATGACTGAATTAGATTGAATATAAGACTTGTATGATTAATGATATAAAAATTAGTTATAAAAGTTAGTCTTTAAGATGAATGAATGAAGATAGAGGAATCTGACTGACAGAAAGACGATTCCTTTTTCTAGAAAATGAATCAATATGGCCTTAACAGCATTTTGTACTCCACATTATTCCAATATTCAGGGATACCCACTTTTTCTCATTTGAATTTGCTGAAATAAACAAATGGGGGCAATTGGTGCTTTCATTTCCACTCAGCTGAAAAACAGATGAACCAGTATCCACAACTATGAAACAAATCCCCCGGTCCAGGGATATTGCAACATCCTCTTCCACTAACCTAGTTTGGAGCTCATATGGGCTGGGTTCTGAGGGAGCCTGGACTCTAAAAGGATAATCAATTACATAAAGCTAGTACACGGAGACTATTTTGAAAAACTCATAGCAATGATATAACATCTATCTTGTTACTGAATTGTAACTAGTAATTCTAGAAAGTAAAACAATTCAGATTGAGTGGAGGAGGAAAGGAGAAAGTGGGCCAGAAATTCCAAGATATCTTAAAGCCAGTATGGAATACCATTGGCACTGATCCTGGGCATCTTACATGATAAAAAGCCTCCAGACATTTGAAGAAAGTTGAACTCCCTGCCTGCTAGTGGGGCAAGTTGGGACCTCAGAGCACTTTAGTGATGGGACTACAAAGGGAGAGGAGGGAAAAATGAATCAAGTCATGGCAAATCACAGAGACTGCTGCAGAAACCTCCTACCTCTGTTGGTAATCTGAGGAAACCCAAATATTCAGCCATAATTATGGCTCTGCTTATAAATGACCCATTATCCTGCCCTGCCCCGTTTTTAGGAATAAGAAGGAAACAGGAGAGAGTGAGTTATTTCGTTTCTCGAAAAAACTCCCCAAAACTTCCAATTGCTTTGTCATTTCTAAGAGTAAGGAAGATACCAAGCTCGATATCTCAGACTTGATCCCTTCCCTACAAAATATCTGTCTCACAAGGAATGCACAAAGGAAATAGCAAAGAAATAAGTTTATCCAAATCATAACAAAACAGAAATCAGAGAAGGTTTACATAGAACATAAACCAGACAATTCAAAGTGAAGAAGCTCTCCCATTGAGATTGATGTAACTCAGTTCAGCCAAGAGTGTCCTTGATCTCACCAAAAAGAAAACTCTCAACAGTCTCTAGTAGAGCAAGCTGGGGGGAAAGATGTAATAAGCTGCCTGTTCCTCTCTTGTCTCCCCAAATTCTTTTTTCTTCATCATCTGAAGGATGCTTTCTCAAAGTTGAAAATCAAGAGTGCCAGACAGACATAAAGATTGATCAGCCCCAAAGGGAACTAGATCGGAAGAGTCCTGATAGAGGACCCTCTCAGAAAATATCAAAAGGAATTGGTGAAGAAGATTGGAGCTCTCTTGCCTCTCACCTTCACTTTTATCCATTAGGGGAGATTCCAATGGCCCATGGGATAGAAGTATCATATGTATAATCAGACAAAACAAGTCCCCACATTGTCCATGCACAAGAGTGCAAGTCTCATTTTGAATTTTGAGTCTATTATCTCTTTATCAGAGGGTTTGATTTATTGTTTTGAAGGTTGTCTAGACCTTAGAAAGTGATGGAGAAAATGTCAATAATTCAGATTAAACTTTAAATTGTGTATCATAGGATATCATAGACACCCTTGAACTTACCTCCCCCCTCAGAGATGCCACTGTCTCTTTAATACAGCTCAAATGAGAGAATTTTCCTTTTTATTTTTAGTGCTGTAACTCCAACAAACCCTTGACAGTGACATATTTAATGATCAGGGTAAGAAAGACCTGCCAGAATTGAAAAGTAACCCAAAGTGAAATAATGGAAATTGGTAGTGTACATAAATAGCTGGGCCAGCTTTCCTCTTGTTTGAAATCCTATTTTATTTGCTAGCAATTTTCTTCTGCTTCACACTCTCTCATTATATATCCTTTCATTCAAATGTTAGTTCTCAATCTTCTTGTAATGCAAGAACTATCCACTAATCATTTCTAGGACGGAAACACATATTCCTAAGTGGAGTCTTTTGTAGAGATGAATTAAACAGACACTGGGTTTGTTTCTCAAATTTCTTGTCTAATGGTTAATGGAATTGCCAACAAAGGAATTTTTTATGGCTTAAAAATTACCCAAGACAAATGCCTGACAAGTGCAGCTTTTCTATGTGAACTAAACTTTTTTTGATCATGCACAAGTTTAAATTTCAGGAAATAAAAGGATAAAATCTGAACTAAACATCTCTGATATAGATTCTGTTCTGTCCATACATACCCCCTTCATTTCTCTCCCATTACTTCTTGTTTTGTCTATTGTAATTCTAATTGATCTCCCTGCTTCCAGGCTCTCTTTTCTTTAATTATGTTTTATGTAACTGAAAAAAACAAAAACCATCATAGTATATTATGGACTCAGCCTAAATTTGATTTAGGACCACAGGCTTAATTTTTTTTTCTTTAATGTAAAATGTAACACAAAATCCAATAAAACTACTTTAACATAAACAATAAACTTATGCAATCTGAGAAATAAAACGATATTCAAATATAACTTTCCTTCTGCAGCCACCAATCAAGAACTCAAGGTAAATTCATCAGCTAATGGAAACTTAGAAACAAAGCCTCTGACTCCCTTCTTCCTACCTATCCCCAATTCTTTTTTAGTTTACATCATTGTGCATAAAAAGTGGTGTGCTAGCAAATAACATTTGGCTCTTGGGAGGGAGACAAAAACCAAGTATTTTGACACATTTTAAAGTTTAATCTGATTTATTGACATTTTCTTCATTACTTTCTAAGGTCTAGACAACCTTCAAAACAATAAAAATCAACCCCCAATTTGTAACATTTGATTATTTCCATATTGAAAATTTAACAATCAGATCCCACTATGCACTAGCTTCAGGAAAACACTATATTTAATCACCTTCTAAGAGACAAAACTACAGCATAGTTCTCCAAATCTATTATATTCTTAACTTCTTATGACATAATAAAAATTCACTCTATACTGCAACTGGTTTATCCAGTCCCAAACTGATGGACAGCTATTTTGTTTCCAATTCTTTGACACAACAAAAAGCATTGCAATAAATATTCTTAGGAATGGAAGTAGCTAGGTTGTACAACAGATAGAGCACTGGACTGGGAATCAGGAAGACTCATCTTCCTGAGTTTAAATCCAGCCTCAGACATTTATTACCTGGATGATCCCTGGACCAAGTTACTTTAGCCCTGTTTGCCTCAGTTTCTCCAATTGTAAAATGAACTGGAGAAGGAAATAGGAAACCATGCTGGTATCTTTCCTTGAAACCCCAAATGGGATCTTTGCCAAGAAAATCCCAAATGGGGTCACAAAGAGTCGGTCATGACTAAATAACAACAAATAAAGACATGAAAGTCTTTTCCTTGCTTAATAGTATCAATGGGTCATAAAGTATATATGGTTTAATTATTTGGGGGATATAGTTCCAAAATGTTCTCCAGAATGGTTGAACAAATTCACAGCTCTAGCAATAGGGCATTCTGTGTGTTTGTTTTCCTATATCCCTCTAGCAATAACTATTTTCCACTTCTGTCATCTTTGCCAATCTTATAGTGAAACATTAGAGTTGTTTTGATCTGTATTGCTGCTCTTATCATTAGTAACTTGAAGCTTTTTTTCACGTAATTATTGATAGCTTGCATAGCTTCATTTGAGAGTCATCTATTCAAATATAATACATGGTATAAATAACAAAACAGTAAAAAAAAATCACAATTATAACAATAGATCAGAAAAGGCTTTTGGCAAAATACAACACTCATTTCTGTCAAAAACAAATAGGAAGCATAGGGATAAGTGAAACTTTCCTCAATATAGTAAACAATATCTATCTAAAATCAAGAGCCAGCATCATACATAAAAATGATAAACTAGAAGTCTTTCCAAGAAGAACAGTAAGAATGATCATTATCACCAATATTATTTGATCTAGTGCTAGAAATACTAGCTATAATAATAAGGCAAGAAAATAAATCAAAGAATGAACAAAGGCATATAGGAAACTAAATAATCATCTTTTGTAGGTAATATGAGAGTCTATTTAGAGAACCCATTGAGAGTTAACTAAAAATAAATTAAAACAATACCTTGAGTGACGTAGAATATAAAACAAATCTACACAGATCATTAGCCCATTTTCTTATTCCTGACATTATTGACAAAATCCATCAAAAAGAGACAGGGGAAAAGAGATTCCATTCAAAATAACTACAGAATGTGTAGAATACTAACAAGCTTCCTTCCCATTGGAATACAACTACAAAACATCTTTAAAGAAAGAGATTTAATAATTAGAGAGAGGTTAATTGTTCATGACCAGATCAAAGCAAAATAATAAAAATGTTACCTAAGTTAATGTCTTTATTCATTTTCATACCAATTAAACTACCAAATCATTATTTATAGAGATAAAAAAATAAAATATATTTGAAAGGTCAAGAATCTCAAGGGAAATAATGAAAAAAAAGTTGCCTAGATTTCAAACTGTCCTACAAAGCTGTAGTCATCAAAACTATTTGGGGAAAAAAGGAGGTCAAGCAAAATTCATTTTAGGAAAAGATAGATTATAATTATGAAATAAGGAGTTCAATGGTATATATATAAATAAATGAAATCCACAATGTCTTTCTCAACTTTCTCAATCAATGATCATCAAAAAAAGAAAGGACCCTGGATCCCAAAATCCTATGAAGTTGTACCAGATTTAAAATAGATCTGCTCTCTTAGCAAATGGTACAGTATAAGCAAAGCACCACCAAAAAAGACAGCATCAAAGTCAGTTTATTTGACTTTTTCATGAACAGAGAATTTCAGTGTGATATAACATTGAAGAAGCCAGGAGATTCTCTTGAATCACTTCTCTGCCATGAGCAACATTGCACCTTCCTCTCTAGCTTTGAGGAATGGTTTAATAAAAAGGAATTATTTATGGGTTCGGGGGAATATCCAAAGTCAAAGAAAACCACTCAACAGTTACTAGAAGAGAGCTAAAGCAGGTAATATTTTCCTAACTTTGAAGTGGGAAAGTGGATAGACAGCTTGGCTCTAAATTCTACATAATTTATGAATTTAAAACAGAATCTGCTGGTTAGACAATTGTTCTTACTGGAATCAACTGCATCCTCTAATATTGGGTTGGTTTCTTTTTTGAGAAGGTGTTTTTTTTTTTTTTTACTATAGTAGGAGTGTTTTCTGAGAACTCAAATCCTCTCCCCACATCATTTCTCTTCACCCTACAGTATCTCCTCTAAAAATAAAAACAAAAATAAACAAACAACAAAAAAAGCCAAAGTATATAGACCCTGTAAGTTTTTAAATGCCCAGAAAGAATGACTTTTTCTTTGTACCAACTGAATAATAAAAAGGATTAAGGCAGAGATTCTCATGAGATAGTACTATTAGATTCATATCAGGGGTCCTCAAACTTTTTAAACAGGGGGCCAGTTCACTGTTCCTCAGACTGCTGGAGGGCCGGACTCTAGCAAAAACAAAAACTTTGTTTTGTGGGCCTTTAAATAAAGAAACTTCATAGCCCTGAGTGAGAGGGATAAACGTCCTCAGCTGCTGCATCTGACCTGTGGGCCGTAGTTTGAGGACCCTTGGGCCAGTGAATGTCAGAAATTAGGATTTAAGATGTCAGGTACACTCCTATTTTACATTTTAATATTTGCTCAAAATAAGTATAATCATATGCTTAGAAAGAGAGAAGATCAACTTATCATTTGTATCATTAAAAAAAGAAAGAAAGAAAAAGTGTCTCAAAATCCATCCAAGCCCTCTTCTCATTTTGCAGATGAAGAAACTGAGGTCTAAATGAAAGTCACACAGTTAATCCATATGAGTAGTGGGATATAAATGCAGATGCTCAAACTCCAGAGTATAGGTTCTTTCCACTGGTATTTAATCACATAATTTATCAGGAATATTTCCTCCCAGTCTGGGATCAAGATATTTGAATAACAGAGGAAATTTGTGCAGTGCTTGCCTAACTTTCTGAAGACTTTTCAAAAACTTGGGACAAGCATGAACCTTGGAACTTTCTCGCTGTGATGAAGCTATTCTCTTTTTAAAATTAAATTTCATTGTAACTGGAAATATCCAGCTGATTAACCCTCTCTTTTGTAATTTTCTTTTCTTTTCTTGGCATCTTTCATTTGGCTCTGTGCTCAAGCTATGGATTTCATTCAAAGCACAAAGAATTAGTGTGCTTTTTTTTTAAAAAGCTGTTAAGAAATGAAGGCTGCTTTTTTATTTGTCTTCTGAATCAGCTCCCAAACAGCTGGTGATTGCTCTTCCTTGGTTTCATCCTCTTATTTTGGGGAATGATGGCAGCAGCACCTTCTGCTTTTAATTTTGCTGAAGGAATTTTTTTTAAAAGGAAGCTTATACGTTGTTTTGCTATTTAATAACTTATTTCCTCAATCAGGAAATTTCATAGCTCAAAAGCAGCAGGTTTTCCATTAACATTTTTTTAACCTAAGTCATGTTATCAGAAAACACCAAGCTATAAAAATGATCTGCTTTGCTTTTGTTATTAAAACCTGAGCTAGACCAGGGGTACAGTGAAGAAAGATAGTAGTCCTACTCACTCTTTGGGATATGTTTCCAAAAAAGCAAACATTTGAGGAGTGATTAACTTAGTCAATCAACTGGCTGCTTTGGCACCAATCAAGCAGTTTGACTGATCTTCTCTCCCACAGAAATGATTACATTTTCTATCTGTTTCAATGAATTAACTAAATAGTTTCACTCTGTTTAGTCTTTCTTTCTCTAAACTGAGCATATTTATCATTTATCATTTTGATGTCCCCAGAAAAGGTTTGTAAAAATCCTAAGGAGATATCAGGGTAAAAAGTTTCCTTATCTGTAGAAGGAATCATCTCCTCAAATTGTTATGGCTGGCTAAGCCTTATATGCAATATTTGTATAGTGCTTTAAGTTTTTCAGAGTGCTTCACAAAAATTATCTCAATTTGTCCTCACCATAGGTGCTATTATTGTGCTCACAATACAGATGGGGAAATAGAGGCAAACAGGGATTAAATGATTTGCCTAGTGTTATATAGATATTAAGTCTCTGAGGCCAGATTTAAACTCAGGCTTTATTTTTTAGTTTGTGTTTGAGGATAATAAGAAACATTTCAGAGATAAGTACTTGTTTCTTGTTGCAGAATTTATTAATATTATTAATTATAATAGCTAACATTTATGTAGTGCTTATCATATACCAGGCACTATACCAACTGCTTTACAATTATTATTTCATTTGTTCCTCACAACAAGTCTGGGACTTAGGAATTGTTCTTCCCATTTTATAGATGAGGTAAACAAGGATAAAGTGAAATGCCTAGAATTAACATGTCTCTCATACCAGATTTGAATTCAAATCTTTCTTACTCCAGACCCAGAGTTCTCTCAACTGGGCCACTATTCATCATTAGGGGGAAAAAGACAACTTGTTAGAGTACCAGCTGGCAAGAAAAGGGAAACTGAGTACATGTCCATCAGTTGGAGAATGGCTGAATAAGTTATGGTATATGAATGTTATGGAATATTATTGTTCTGTAAGAAATGACCAGCAGGATGAATACAGAAAAACCTGGAGAGACTTACATGAACTGATGCTAAGAAATGAGTAGAACCAGGAGAATATTGTAACTGGGAAATCATTTTTGCAGTCAAAGGTTCTGATAAAGGCCTCATTTCCAAAATATATAGAGAACTGACTCTAATTTATAAGAAATCAAGCCATTCTCCAATTGATAAATGGTCAAAGGATATGAACAGACAATTCTCAAATGATGAAATTGAAACTATTTCCACTCATATGAAAGAGTGTTCCAAATCATTATTGATCAGAGAAATGCAAATTAAGACAACTCTGAGATATCACTACACACCTGTCAGATTGGCTAGAGTGACAGGGAAAGATAATGTGGAATGTTGGGGGGGATGTGGGAAAACAGGGACACTGATACATTGTTGGTGGAATTGTGAACACATCCAGCCACTCTGGAGAACAATCTGGAATTATGCTCAAAAAGTTATCAAACTGTGCATATCCTTTGATCCAGCAGTGTTTCTACTGGGCTTATACCCCAAAGAGATACTAAAGAAGGGAAAGGGACCTGTATGTGCAAAATGTTTGTGGCAGCCCTGTTTGTAGTGGCTAGAAGCTGGAAAATGAATGGATGTCCATCAATTGGAGAATGGCTGGGTAAATTGTGGTATATGAATGTTATGGAATATTATTGTTCTGTAAGAAATGACCAGTAGGATGAATACAGAGAGGACTGGCAAGACTTACATGAACTGATGCTAAGTGAAATGAGCAGAACCAGGAGATCATTATACACTTCGACAACGATATTGTATGAGGACATATTTTGATGGAAGTGGATTTCTTTGACAAAGAGACCTGAATTTCAATTGATAAATGACGGACAAAAGCAGCTACACCCAAAGAAAGAACACTGGGAAACGAATGTGAACTATCTGCATTTTTGTTTTTCTTCCCAGGTTATTTATACCTTCTGAATCCAATTCTCCCTATGCAACAAGAGAACTGTTCGGTTCTGCAAACATATATTGTATCTAGGATATACTGCAACATATCCAACATATAAAGGACTGCTTGCCATCTAGGGGAGGGAGTGGAGGGAGGGAGGGAAAAAAAATTGGAACAGAAACGAGTGTCAATATAAAGTAATTATTAAATAAAAATTTAAAAAAAAAACAAAAAAAAAAAAACAACGATACTGTTTGAAGATGTATTCTGATGGAATCTCTTCGATAAAGAGAGCTAATTCAGTTTCAATTGATCAATGATGGACAGAAGCAGCTACACCCAAAGAAAGAACATTGGGAAATGAATATAAACTGCTTGCATTTTTGTTTTTCTTCCCAGGTTACTTTTACCTTCTGAATCCAATTCTCCCTGTGCAACAAGAGAACTGTTCGGTTCTGCCACACATATATTGTATCTAGGATATACTGTCATCTATTTAACATGTAAAAGACTGCTTGCCATCTAGGGGAAGGGGTGGAGGGAAGGAAGGGAAAAATCGGAACAGAAGTGCATGCAAGGGATAATGTTGTAAAAAATTACCCTGGCATGGGTTCTGTCAATAAAAAGTTATTTAAAAAATAAAATAAAATAAATAAATAAAAATAAGAATTAAATTAAAAAAAGTAAATGTTGAAAATTATTTTTGTATATATTTTGAAAATAAAAAGCTATTATAAAAAACGAGTGGGGGAGGGAAGAGTACTGATTTTGAAATCAGAAGATTTTTTTTTTGTTTAAGTATCTCTTGCTATTTGCTTCTTGTATGATCTTAAACTCTTGGGGCCTCACTGTAGAATGACCCTTTAAAATATCTGTAACCTTCATCATCCTGAAAACAGATTTTCTCCCCTCATGTCAATTTACTCTATTATTGTTTGTTTTCTAAGTATACTTTGTCTTCCTTTTCATGTGAAAGAAATCCCAGAAAGGTGATCAGTGGTGGAGACTCTCTTTTATTAGTTTTTTTTATATTGAAATAAATGGGCTATTATTGTTAAATCTGCTTAATCTCTCAATGATCAAAAATTTGTATTTTTTTTTATCTGTAGCACTAGCTTCTGGGGTAATAGAGTTCTTATGTACAGGAAATGATATAGAGGTGTCAGATAGGGTAGTTTCAAATTTCTTTTACCTATGTGACCTTAGGCAAATCATTTTTCTTTGCTGGATTTCAGTATCCTCTTCTATAAAATATACTTTGACAAAATGATCCCTGAAGTCCTTTCCAGTTTTAAATACTGTGAAAGTTGAAAATTCCTTCTTTTGGTAAATTATATTTGATTTTCTTCCAATTACATGTAAAGATAGTTTTCAACATTCATTTTTATAAGATTTTGAGTTCTAAATTTTTCTCCTTTCCTCCCTTTCTTCCCTCTTCCCAAAATGAGAAGCAATGTGCTATAAGTTATTCATGTGCAATCATAAATTTCCACATTATTTATGTTGTGAAAGAAGAAACAGAACAAAAGAGAAAAGTCCACAAATCCCCCCCAAAAAAATGAAAATAGTTTGCTTCAGTCTACATTCAGACTCCACAGTTCTTTCTCTGGATGTGGATAGCATTTTGTATCATAAGTCTCTTTGAATTGTCTTGGATTGTTATATTGCTGATAAGAGCTAAGTCTATCATTCGTGATCATCACACAATGTTGCTTTTTTCCTCATTCTTCTCACTCCACTCAAAAGCTGAAAATCCTTGACTATCTATGGCAGGAAAGGACGGAGATATTATGGATAACAGAAACACATTCTAGCCATTACTTTCTTTTTTAACCCCTTTCCCTCCTTTATTTCCAACCCCCTTTTTCCTATTCCTCCTGCCTCATTTCTCTATCCTCTTTTCCAAGTCCTTCCACAATATTAATTGATTAATTCTTTTTTCTTATAACTTAAATGAACCTTCTGGTTCATTTGAACTGGTGGGTGGTGGTTTCTGAATCCAGAGACTTTCTATTGCTATTATTTTTTATTTCCTTCCAAATCTAAATCTCTTCTTAGAATTACTAGTACATTTCTTTTACTTGATTGAGTTTTACTTCTTCATTTCTCTTCCCATCTTCGGACAGAGGAATAGGATCCAATGGACTGGCAATGGGAGGAAAGAGGATCAGAAGCCATGGACCTGGTTGGTCCACAACCAGAGAATCAGTCCTTAAATTAAAACTGTTGACATTTACACAATGCTTTAACATTCCTACAACCTTACAACAGCCCTGTAAGATAGATAGTGATATCCCCATATTACAGGTGAATATTCTGAGGTTTGGAAAGTTCAAATGATTTGCCCATTGTCACACAGCTAAAGTAGAAAAATTGGAATTTAGCAACTGTAGGCTCCTAATTCCAAGCCCAGTGATCTATGCCATGCTGCCCAATTGCCAAAGGATTACTGGCTTTTTATATGTGTTTGTCAGCTAGTGGGAGTATGTCAATTATCCTGATCTTTCTGGGAATGTATATTAGCTCCCGGGCATATATTCCATCTCAAATCTTCTTTGATGTCTTTCCCTGACTTTTCACTTGCAGCTATGTTTAATCTCTAGGAGCATGCTAATATTAATATTAATTCTGCAATTGCTAGTGGTTGCTAGGTGTTCAATTGCTACTGACTGCGAGAAAAAAAGGAGGCAGGGAAATAGTTTTATGATAGAAAAAGGGAGATTTTCATAAAGGAGAGAATGAGTATATATTAGACTTCAAAGGTTGAAAGATCACTTTCAGGTTTAGCTACCTTAAAACTATTTTTCTAAAGGATGACTTAGTCACCAAGTGATCTGAAAAGTATCTCTTTTGTTAACATGCTCAGTTTTACTTTATCATTACTATGGAAAGTAAAGTCAAGTCAACAAGCACTTATTAAGCTCTGACTACATGCCAGGGTCTGTTTTAAGCATTGGGGATACAAAGAAAGGCAAAAATGGTCCCTGCTTTCAAAGAGTCCTGATGAAGGAACAATATGCAAACGGTCATATACCAATTACACACACACACGTAAGTTTTTATAAATGTATGTGTGTGTGCATACTCTAAATCAGAGATAATTCCTCAGGGAAGGCACTGGAATTGAGGGGGATAGGAAAGACTTCTTGCAGAAGGTAAAATTTTTCTGAGACACCAAAAAACCAGATAATCAATATCATTTTGATTTCTAATAAACTATAAGTTTCATGAAGATAGATATTGATTGTAATTGGATCTTCCTTATCACCTAACAAGATGTTCTATTATTAAATTCATTTAATAAACATCTATTTCTTTGAAAAAAAGGATAAAAAGATGTTCTGGAAACTATAAACCAGTGAATCTGAAATTAGTTTCTAGCAATAAAAGCAAGCATTGGCTCGCTAAGAAAATGATTCTAGATTAAACCAATTTCCATTTTTGGTAGGTTCTTAGCCAGTTGGAATAAGAAAATGTTATAAATAAAATCTATCTTCATTTTTAGCAGGTCATTTCACATAATTTTTCATATTTTGGTGAATAAGGTAGAGAAATGTGCTTGTATAATGCCTACTGATAGATGATGGAATAATTTTACTTAATACCAAACTAGCCTCAGACATGTGGGCTGAATGGGCTTTAGGTGGGTCTCAGGCTAATTCAAAAATAGTTTTTTATTTCCAATACGGTAAATGTCTATAAATATAATCCAGATAAACAAAAACGCTTTGGAGAGATCCTCAATAATTTTTAATAGAATAAAGATACTGAAAACAAAAGTTTGAGAACCACTGGTCTATGCTTTCAGATAACTCAGATAAATCTAAATCAGGACAGATTGAATATTTTATAAAGGATGAGACAGTCCTACTCAAATAAATCTGCTTGGCTTACTACCTCATAGGAAAAACTAATCAGCTAGGAAATGAGAAGTTTCTAAGCATACAAGATCCAGATAATGGGGAATTCCAGCAAAGGAGCAGTTCAGAGGTGAGGGAGTGCCAGATAAGAGAGGAGGGCATGGAAAATATATATAAAGTTTATTGAATGGAGAAAAACATACTTGAAAAAAAATATTGGCTGATTTTTTTTCTTCTCAGCTGCAACATCTGTATAAGGACAAATAAGTAAAACTGTCCAAAATGTAATGAATTGCTTCTGGGGATGAGTGGTTCCCTTCCCTCTTCAAGCAATGATTGATTGACAATTTGTTAGGACTTTTATAACCAATATTCATGTGTAATTCAAGTGCCTCAGGTATAGCATGAAATACATACATGACAAGAGTTGAAGTTCCACAGATCAGAAGCCAGCTTCTTTCTTGGAATATGACTACAATCTTGAGTCCAGGAGTTCAAAGTGGGGTTTGGAAGTAAGACAATAATAAGCTAGGGTGTTTATTAGTTGAGATGCTGTCCAATGGCCAGGAGTTTTTGAAATGGCCTCTGCCTGAAATTCAGTTGGAGTTTAGATTTTAAGTGCAAGGAAGTGTGATTTCCAACGGTGATAAGTATAATAGCTGGAGAGACAGAGACATTCCAACAGGTATTATGAATGGAGACTAACAATGTGAGTATGGATATAACTAGGTTTTCTCCTACTTTTTTGTCTATTAAATCCCTGAAAAGCAGATTGTGGCTAAAGTGGACTGACGCTTGGCAGTTACTCTTCCTTAAAATCTACAAAAGGACAATAAAAATTTACTTACCTTATGCCTGTTATTTGCAGAAACTTTCCACATGGTTTTCATTATTTTTCTTTCTTAATTTTATTTCCTTTAAACTATGAATAGTAATGAATGAGCTACATGCAAGGGTGAAGGAAGTGGAGGAGAACAATGTCTAGTTTATTAGATTGTCTGCAGAATTAAATAGGTCGTGGCGGGGCTGGCTAAACCTCTCTCCCTCATTTGTGGATGAGTTAATTGGGATAAGAATCTTATTGCCTTGCTTTTACTAATCACTTTTAAACACCAGAGGGAGAAAGACTGTATGATTTATAATTATGCATCCTCAAGCCAAAGGAGTCATTGGTGTTTGATTCATGTAGCTTTGGGCCACGTATGGCTGAAAGAAACTCTAGCCTCCCAAGTGAATGGCAAAGAAATGAACCCAAGATTATGGGAGGAGGAAGGGGTGATCTGAGAAATGAGGAGGAAAGGATTGGTTAAAATTGCAATAGTGGGAGGGAGGAACTTGCCATCTGTTGTTCCAAATCTTGCTGGATAGTGACACCTGGTGGTTACATAAGCTGTGGCTAGGCAAGGGGTAGAATGGTTAATCTCTTAGTCCCTTGAGATTCTGTCTTCCACTGAATTTTCTTCCAACTCTACAGTCTCTGACCCTGTTCCTGAAACAAATGTCTGGTTCCCAATGTCGTTACTGACTTCTTACATCATCATTCAACTGAAACTGCCCTTTACCAGTGATTTTGATGGCCAAACTTAACCATCTATTCTCAGGGCTCATTCTTCTAGACTTCTCTGCAGACATATTTTGGATCACCTTCTCTTGGATACTGTCTTTTCTCTCCTCAGCTCTCCTCCTATCTATCTGATTGCTCCTTTCCAGTCTGCTTTTCTTGTACTTTATTTGGGTCACAAGCATTAAATGTGGATATCTCCCAAAGCTGTCTTGGGCCCTCTTTCAACTCTATTCTGCTTGATCTCCTCAAATCAATTATCTTTATGCAGATGATTTAGGTATTCATACACACACTCTCTCTCTCTCTCTCTCTCTCTATATATATATATATATATATATATATATATATATATATAGAGAGAGAGAGAGAGTGTGTGTGTATGTTTATATATGTGTATATATGTATATACATGTACACATATACTTATATATTTATATATGAATACACACGTGTATATATGTGTATACACATATATAGAGAGAGAGATATGCATGTATCTATATCTATATATGGATGCAGCTATCTCTCCCCAGCTGCAGTCACATATTACCAAATTGCCTTTGGATAGCTTAAATTAGAAGTTTTATAGGCATCTCAAACTCTATATGCCCCAAACAGAACTCATTATCCAGGGGTCCTCAAACTACGGCCGCCGGCCAGATGCAGAAGCTGAGGATATTTATCCCCCTCACCCAGAGCTATGAAGTTTCTTTATTTAAAGGCCCACAAAACAAAGTTTTTGTTTTTACTATAGTCCAGCCCTCCAAAAGTCTGAGGAACAGTGAACTGGCCCCTTATCTAAAAAGTTTGAGGACCCCTGAATTTTTCCATACTGTTCCTATCCTTCAACTTCCCTATAATTGTGGAAGGTTCCACCTCCTAGTCCCCCAGGTTCACAGCCTTGGAACCATCCCCAATCCTTTGTTCTCACTCATGGCATACATCCAGTCTGTTGCCACATCGGGTCATTTCTGCCTCCCCCATGTCTCACGTAGTGCCCCTTCTCTCTCCACTCTCAGAGCCACCACCTTGGTTTACATTCATCACTCAGTACCTGAACTATTTCAGCAGCTTTCTCTGACTCAATTCTCTTCTTGTCCCAATCCTTGGGGTACTTTCAAGCACCCTCTCTGCATGAATAGCCGAGAGCGACACCAGAAATCTAAATAACCAAATCCTTAGACTAATAAACAGCAATGGTAGAAATCACTTGTCATTTCTTGTGGCTCCTCTTATAGAAAAATGGACAAGTATTACTCCATTTTGCTCTAATAAGGAAAGATGCGTAACCTGCAATCCCACCTGTGTGGTACTTAGAAGCATTGATGAGAAAGGTAAGGAGTTCTCCACCCTTCCACAATGCTCTAGAAGCCCTAGTCAAGGTTCATTATTTCTCCTAGTGCACCGTTCTCACAAAACTTGCAAAAGAATTTACCCTTTCACGTTCCAAAGATCAAGATCTGTTCTCCTTGCTGGAGGAAATTATGAATCACAGCTGTTTCTCTCCAGTCCTGCCCACTTTCTTTCAGGCTCTATTATCTTCAGAGTGGCTAATTTGTGTGTAACGGTCAAGGATGTGGGTCTTGGATGGCAATACTTCTTGGAAGGTGGTTTCTTTTTCCAAATCTGGTCATTCCCAGCCTCAGTTGTGGCTAGAAAGAGGGAATTATCAACAGCATTTGGGCTCAGAGAGGAAATACCACAGGGAAGCAGGGGTATAAAATATTTGACTTTTTTTTTAATGAGACAATTGGGGTTAAGTGACTTGCCCAGGGTCACACAGCTGGGAAGTATTAAGTGTCTGAGGTCAGATTTGAACTCAGGCCCTCCTGATTTCTGGGCTGGTTTCTATCCACTGTTCCACCTAGCTACTCCAAAATATTTGCTTTTTAAAAATTTGCTCCCATCATGTTCTATTGGATGCTCCACTCTGACCATAAAGCGCTCTTGAAAAAAAAAATCTTTTTTAAGAGCCCACTATGTGCCAGGAACTGTGCTAAATGATCCTCACAACTAAATTTTAAACTGAGAAAACTGTTTCTGTTTCTGTAAATATGATCTCATTTGATTCTCTGTTTTCTGTTGGTGATGCATGGCCAATTTATCTGCTTTTTTCTCTTTTATTGGTATGTGTTTAAATTATATTCTTACATTCTGTAATGTTGTTGCATTGTTTCATTCTGTTTAAGTGAGTTGCTAAACGCCACACAGCTACTAAGTGTCTAAGGCCCTATTTGAACCCAGGTATTACTGACTTTTGGCTAATCTGATTTTATCTATTATGCTTTCTAGCTGCTTCTTGAAGGACCACATTCCTACAGCAGTAAGGTCAGAAGAACTCAGAGAGTAGGCCCCAACTTGATAAACTAATAGTAAAATTAAGAGTATGAAATGCCTACTATGTGCCAGTGAAATGGTGCAATAGGTCAAGTGCCAGGCTGGGAATTAGGAAGACTCATTTTCCTCAATTCAAATCCAGTCTCAGACACTTACTAGTTGTGTAATCCTGAACAATTTGCTTAATACTGTTTGCCTCAGTTTCTGCTTCTGTAAAAATGTGCTGAAGAAAGATATGGAAAACTATCTTTGCCAAGAAAACCCCAAATGGGTTCACAAAAAGTCAGACAGGACTGAAAAATGACAACAAATGTGCCAGACATTGAACTAAGTGCTTTGTAAATATGATCTCATTTGATTCTCACAGCAATACTGGGAGGAAGATAATATTATTATCTCTATTTTACAGTTGAGGAAACTGAGACAGAATAAATGATTTGCCCAGGATCACACAGTTGGTGAGTGTCGAGTGTCTGAGGGTCCTTCTCTTGGACTAGCACTCTGTCTCCTGCAATACCTATCTGCCAACTGACTGTGCCTCTAGGAGACATTGGCATCCAAGGAGTTGGCAAATTACCTGGTCCTACCGAAGAATTATGTGTAAGAAAATATCCATGTGTTTTGAATCATAGGATTCATAAAGCCTAGAGCTAGAAAAAATAGGAGAGGCTCCCTACTCCAATGAGGAAACTGGTCTAGCTAAGTGACTTGTTCAAGTTGACACAGGTAGGAACTCACTTCCTCTGATCCCAGAACTATTGACTTTTCACTCTGCTGAGTTGTACAAACTACCCACTAACTACCCATTTCCTAGTGCTAAGAAACTTCCCTTGTTCTTCTTCAATGCAGTCTATGAATTGTGATGGAGTTTCATCTCAGAGAAACCTCACTGTTTGATAGCTTAACCAGACCCATGGACCACTCAAAACTTATTTCCATCTCATGGGTTAAAATCATTATTGAAGTTATTCTACTCCTTCTCCTCTCGTTATTTGAAATTTGGGTTCAATCACCCTGGGAGGCCTCCTCTATAGGAATGGATGAGTGTTTTGACCCATAACAGAAAAAGCTGAGTATCTTTTCCTATGTCTTGAGTTCATTCTTATCACAGGGTTATTTTCTATCATCACAGACCACAGCATCCTGCTGCCTTTTCCTATTTTTTCCCCAAATGTTTAAAGAAAAGAAAAGCTTGACTCTGAATCTGAGCATATTCATCTCGCTGTCCAACTTTCACAAGTCATTCAACTGACATAAGTAGTATTACTTCTTTGAAACTGTGTCTCCAATTTGGTGTGTTTTTTTTTTTCCCAATAGTATTTTATTTTTCCAAATGCATGTAAAGATAAGTTTCAATATCCACCTTTTCAAATTTTTCTTTCTCCCTTTTTCTCTCCTTTCTAGGACAGCATGCAGTCTGATACAGGTTAAACAAGTATGATTTTTCTAAACATATTTCCATATTCATCATGCTGCATAAGAAAATCAGATCAAAAGAAAAAAACAAGAAAAAGGGGGAAAAAGCAAGCAAACAAACAAAAACAACAACAACAACAAAAAGGAGACATTCAGAATCCATAGTTCTTTCTGGATGCAGATGGCATTTTCTATCCCAAGTCTATTGAAATTGCCTTGAATCATCTCATTGCTGAGAAGAGCCAAATCTATCATAGTTGATCATCACGTGATCTTCCTGTTACTATGTACAGTGTTCTCCTGGTTCTGCTCACTTAACTCAGCATTAGTTCATGTAGATCTTCCCATAATTTTGTGAAATCAGCCTGAAATATCGAGCAATAACATCCCATTACATTCATACACCATAACTTATTCAGGCATTCCCCAACTAATGGGCATCCACTCAGTTTCCAGGTCCTTGCCACTACAAAAAGGGATGCTACAAAGATTTTTGCACATGTGGACCTTTTTCCCTCTTTAATGATCTCTTTGGAATACAGACCTAACAGAGTATGTCTCCAATTTGTAAAATCAGTGATAAAAATTGTGACATTCCTCAAAAATTCTCATTTAAAGAAATTCATTGTCATTTAAACTCACATTATATTGTGCTATAACTCATGTTTATGTAGCATTTTCAGGTTAACAAGACATTTTGCTTACTTTAACTCTTTGAGGCCAATAGTACATGTGTTATTAGTCCACTTTCCAGAGGGAAAAAACCGAGACTTAGCAAGAAGATCAAGGTGATTTGCTCTTGGTTATATAGCTGTAATTGCCAGAACGGAGATTCACTCCTACTAAAAATTAGATATATCTTTATACCACTACAAACATATGTGTGTTTTACCTTATTCTCTATGTCACATTGTAACATGCCTGAGGATAAGAACTCTTAGATTTGTGTTTCTTCAATTCTATTTTCAATCCTGTTTCTGCCTCTTTATTATTATCTGAAGAAATTGGTTCACTGTGCAAAAGGAGAGAATGGTCACTGACACCAATTCATTTAATAACTACTTAAAGAATATACCACTGTGAGTGCATGAGGATACTTTACTTTCTCCCCTGTGGATGTATAAAGAATATGTGGTCTCTGCCCTCTGGGAACCAGTAGTAGTTTTCTTGGGTGGTCGGGAAGAGTGGTTAGAGAACTGAACTTGTAGGAAGACCCGAGTTCAAATACTTGTTCAGAAAGTTATTTACTGTGTCCTAGGCAAGTCACAACCTCTCTTCTATGCAAAAATGGGATAATAAAAACTATAGAATTTATCTCTCAGTTTTGTTGTAGGATAAAATGAGATCATAAAAAACAGAGCTTCATAAACTTTTCCTGCTTGCAAACCCTTTCCACCAGAGAAATTTTTTGCATAATCCCAGGTACATAAAATAGATATACAAATTAAACATTTACTGATAGTAAACCATAATTTCATGATCCCCACATTGTTATGTACCATATAGGGGTCACAAATCACAGTTTAAGAAGCTGGGGCATAAAATATTTCACAAACTAGAAAAGGCTATATAAATGCCAGTTATTGTTACAATCTTGTTCAAGAAATTACTTTGAGTAAAATCAAATAATTAATCCCACAAAGGGTTTCCTTCAATTTCTCTAATACAGTAGTGTCAAACTCACATAGAAATGGGGACCATCAAACTATACACAAGGATCTTAGTGGATTATATATTGACTTAGAAAAGCACATATTGCCATTATCTATGTTTTATTTTATTTTTATTTTGTTGAATATTTTTCAAATACATTTTATTCTGCTTCCTGAGGCATTCAGGAATGATATGGGCTGTATTTGACACTTTAATGTTTCCTACAGGCTCTTTTTTTATATATTACCCCAAATTTATTATGATTTCATTTTAGTTAAGTGACGATGCTTTTTTTTTCTTCTTTGGTTGTCCTGCTGATAGAGACGAAATGGATGAGTAAATAACTTAGAGTCTTAGACAAAAGGCAAATCAGTAAAGTCTGGAGCCAGTTCTCAACAACAGCATTTATTTCTGACCAACTGAGACCTATTCACTAGTTTCTTCCATTTATTAATTCAATATCCCTATTTTCCTAAGAAACAACAATATGAGATATTCCTCATGGGACTCAGACCCAAATAGGCTGGTTCTGTGGGAATAACATTGTTCATGAATGAACAGGAGAAGTTTCTAACTTTTCACTAGAGATCCCTACTTCATCCAGAACTGCAAGCATTCCTCTTGCTGAGATGATGAATTCCTTGAAGGTTAAAAGCCATACCTTGGGGAGGAAGAGAAAGTTATCAATTTTTTTCCTTGTGTTCCAACTGACAAAAGGTTTCTTCCCTTAGTTCTTGACTCAGTGAATACAGAAAATATTTTATATCCTTTTTATTCTTACATTAGATGTTTTTAAATTTTCAATTATTGATATAAATTTAATTGGATTTTGTGAATCATAAATATCTCTCTTGCAGTTACCTAAAATGAGGAGAAAAAACAAATATGCTAGAATAAGACAAATATAGGCCCAATAGTCTTAAAGGGCAAGAACTGGTTTCTTTTTTGTCTTTACATTTCCCAGAATTATTGGTACTTAGTACCAATACTTAATAATTGCCTACAGAATATAATTAAATACCAACTTTCCCTTTGATAATCAGTAAAAGATCACTAGTCAAGACTTTTTGATTCAAATCCACCTTTATTGGTTGTTGGCTTAAGACAAAGGGATGGATTTGACAAATGATTTGACTCTGCACCAGCTGTGTGATTAATATTTCTCTCATCATACCAGCCCATTCACACTTCCCTTTTGCTGTTGCTCCTGAATGAAAGATGTAGCCTTCCATCATATTCATGGCCTCCTTTTGCTCTCTCAGGCTCTATTTCTGTAATTTCATGAAGGGCATAGTTTTCCCAAAGCAATATCAATTTCATTTCCCCCATCAAAACAATCATTTAATTGTGTTGCAAGTGCGTAACAGCTAAGCATTGTTGACAACTTTTCATAAAATCACAATTTTTGTAGGCATCTCAGAGACCATTGAAGCAAACCCATACCCCAACAGGAATCCCCATCATATCCAGCGAGTAGTTACCTAATATTGACTTGAAGACTTCCAACAATGGATAACACACATTTTCTCCAAGCAGATCGTTTTACTTTTCAACAGTTGGAATAGAAAAATTTCCCTGAAATCTAATCAAAATATGACTTTTGAGAATTCTTCTTCTCCCTTCTCCTGGTTCTACCTTCTGGGGCAAACAGAATGAGTTTCATCCAGGAGTATGCTAAAATCAGTTTGTCCCAACTGACTTCTTAGCCAATTGCTAAATTCTTAATGTAGTAGACATTTATACCTCGGAAATCTGTAAATGCTACAGATCAGGGTTTGATTTATTGTTTTGTTGATTATACTTTAAAAATTATGGAGAAAATGTTAATGATATGAACTTTAAAAATGTGAGGTTGAGGGTTTTTTTTTTTTTTGGAGGGGTGGGGGTTGGTCTGTTTTTTTGTTTGTTTTTGAGAACCATTAACTAATGGTAACATTTACCGGTTCAATGCCTTTTCCATTTAATAGTCCTTCAAATACTGGAAAACAGTTCCTACTAAGTCTTTTCTCCTCTAGGTTAAATATCTCCTGTTTTTTCAAATTTTTTCATATGTTATTAACTTGTGGCCTCTCACTACCTTTATTTCCCAACTCTAAACTCTTTCTAACTTAACAATGCCCTCCTGTAAACACCCACCCAAAATGCACTCCATATTTTAATATGATCAAAGGAAAATATACAAGGACTATTATTTCTGGAAGTAATGAAATCCAAGATTGCATTCTCTTCATTGTCTGCCAAATCACACTTCTCACTCATGTTGAATTTATGATTCACAAAAATCCTAAACTCTTTTTCAGAACTTTTGCCTTATCGTGCTTTTCTCATCTTATATTCATCAAGTTGATTTTTGCTCCCATGTGTATGACTTTATATTCATCCCTGTGAATTTCATCTTATTAGATTCAACTCAAACTCATTTGTCAAGATCTTTGGCACTGTCACCTAGTATGCTAGTTATTCCTCCCTGCTGTCATCCACATATTGAATGAGTAGGCCATCTTCACCTTTATCTAAGTCCCTTATAAAATATTATATAATAGAAGGTCTATATAGATCTTTGGATCCATGGGAAATATTCTGCCATGTTAACATCAAGTTATCAATGACTACTCTTTGGGTCTATCCATTCAATCAGTTCTGAATTCATTTATTCACATTATCATTTAGTTCACATTTCCTCTTCTTGTCTAAGCAATAGTATGTGATACTTTATTAAATGCTTTGCTAAAGTCTAAATATATTTATAGAGTTCCCTTAAGTCATTCATAGTTGTTAAAGTTGTTAAAGAAAAAAAATTAGTCTGGAATGACTTCTCAGTGATACCTCACTGGCTCTTGGAATAGTAGACAGCGCTGAATGTGAATTCAGGAAAGCCTGCATTTGAATCCCATATCAATTTCTTATTGTGAGGCTCTGGCCAAGTTATTTAGCCATTCTCAGTTTGGATTTCCTTAATTGTGCACAGAACTAACAGGGTTGTTGTAAGCATCATAAGAAATAAATACAGCATTTTTCAAATGTTAAAGTCTTATACAAGTGTTAACTAGTATTATTATTTGCTTTCTTTTCTAGATGCTCATCAATCATTTCTTTTATAACCTGCTCTAGAATTTTCCCAAGAATTGAAATCAAATTCACTGACCTATAATTTGCTTATTCTGTTTACTTCTCTTTCTTGAAAATTGTAACACTATTTGCCCTTCTCCAGTCCTTTGGTAATTATTTCTTCTTCCATAATCTTTTAAAATTATCAATCATACTTATCAATTCTTTTAGAAACTAGGTATATAGCCCATGTATAAGTTTCCTTATTCTGCATATAAACATCCTGCTATTCATTTTTGTCCCATTATTTCCAGTGGTGGTGTTCAGTCATTTTCAGTTATTTCTTCATGACCCCATTTAGGGTTTTCTTTGTAGATATGCAGAAGTGGTTTTGTAATATCCTTCTCCAGACCATTTTATAGTTGAGGAAACTGAGACAAATAGCATTAAGTCACTTGCTCAGGATCACACAACTAATAAGTGTCAGGAAGATGAGCTTTCCTCACTCCAGGCCTGGAACCCACTGCAACCTAACATCTCCTTTATTTCCAGAAAACAGAGGCAAAATAAAAATGAGCAAATCTTTCTTTTCTCTGTCAGTAATCAATATTCCATCCAGGCAGTAGTCCTGTCTCTCCTTTGAGTTTTTTCTCTGCCAAAAAAAACCTCTTTATTTTTCTCAATTTCACTTAACTTGAATTCATTTTGAGTTTTTTGTACTCCTGATGACATTTTTATACACATTATACTTTTATATTATCTTCTGTTACCTGCCCTTGTTTTCATCTTCTGTAAATATTAAATGACTGATAAGTTCTCTGTGCATCAACATCAATTTCTTTGAATAACTCCTATTGTTTTGAATTATTTATTTGAAATATTTCCCTTAGTGTTTTCTGAAATACATTTTTCTTTCTTTCTTTCCTCTATCTTTCCTGTGAAAGATTTGAAGTCTTTTCCCCCAAATCCAGGGTGCACATCAAACATGCTTAGTTTTTATCTCCTCTGAGACAAACCCTAGAATGGATGGTGACTTAAGCTAGCCCAGCTTCCTATTATTCCCACCCCAGCAACAAGTTCCTCCCTATCAGTAGAAAATCAAATCCAGGATAGAATTTCTCCTTGTTGATTCTTATACCTTTTGGAGGATTGAATTATCATCAAAATAAATCTAATGACAGGATTTGGGCAGGAAAAGTACACCAACAGATCTCTGAATTATTGAAGTCTCCTCTATCTATTGTATCTATGCCAGGCTTGTGATCTGTTTCCCAGCTTTTTCATCTATTTCCTCTTTACGTCAGTAGTATGTTCTGACAAATCACTACTGTTCCTCCCATTACTGGTCTTTACCTTAATGTTATCCACCATATTTCCTCCTTCTGATTCCTAGATTTCTTCACACAAATTTATCTTTTTAATATAGAAAGTTATCCTTCCCCAGCCCTCTTCTTTTTATCTATCCTATTATTGAAATAAGATATAACTACTCAGAGCTATATTTTAGTCATGAATTTTATCCTACCAAATTTCAGTGACACTTATGACAATGAATTGGATCCTTGTGTTAAAACCTCTAGTTTGGACTTGTCTTCACTTGGAGCATTTGTGATCATGGATTTTATTATTGGTTCCTTTCAGTTAGTGAATTTTTGTCTCTTATGATCTTTTCAGTATGTTGGATGCTATTCTTTCTTTACTGTTGTTCCTCTATGCAGGGGTCCTCAAACTACGGCCCACAGGCCAGATACAGCAGCTGAGGACGATTATCCCCCTCACCCAGGGCTATGCAGTTTCTTTATTCAAAGGCCCACAAAACAAAGTTTTTGTTTTTACTATAGTCCGGCCTCCAACAGTCTGAGGGACAGTGAACTGGCCCCCTATTTAAAAAGTCTGAGGACCCCTGCCTGAGTGGGCCTACAGTATCTAGTTTGATAGAAGTGTAAGCAGTTTTCTTCCCTCAGCCCTATCCTTTTGATTAGATTTGCAAGATTCCAGGAAAATACAGTCTTTCCAGTTCTAATTAGGTACAGCTCATGGTATTGGGAAAGATTGAAAGTGAAAAGAAAGATAGATGGCAAAAGATGAGATGGATAGATGCTATCATGGAAATAATGAAAATGAACTTGGACAGCCTTTGAGTGACAGTGGAAGATAGAAGAATTGGACACAACCAAATGACTGAATGACTGAACAACAACAGCAGCAACACCAAAATCTCTGACCAGGTATTTGTCCTCCCTGTAGCATTCTAAACTGCAGCAGAGAAAAACAAATCCCCTTCTCAGACTCCATCTTCTTAATTAATTGTTTACTTCCCAGATAAAATTTCTTTTCTGCATCTCTTTCCTTAAATGGATGGCAGTGAGGAAAAAAACTCTTTCACCTCCCTGTTGGTTTTAATTTTTTGCCTAAGACTTTGTAATCTTTGGCAATACTTGCTAGGTTCCTTCTGGCAGTATCATTTATTGCTCTATACCACCCCACTTCGCTTCTGCCTGTTTTACTCTTCCTTTCCTGCCACCCATTGCTAGTATGGGTAATAGTCATATGTTTTATTAAGTCTTCCAATGTTTTGTTGTGCCCTAGATACATGCTCCAAGAAGCCACAACAGACTTCTTTATTGCTTTAAGTTGAGTTTTTTTAGCTATTCTCATTTATCCTCTTTAAGTTTCCTCATTTTTAAAATTGGAATAATTTTATTTCTTTTATAGGATTGCTGTCAAGATCAAATGAGATAATGTGTGCAAGTGCTTTATTTATGAATTAAAATTAAAATATTTTCTATGCACATGTATATTATTACTACTTACATTGTTGCTATTTACTTTGTGGAGTATTCTGTAGAAACTTTCAACATCATTGTTTCAGCAAGTTTAAAGGTGACTTTCCCCTCTACTTTCCCCTCCAAAACCAATAGGACCTCCATTCTGCTCTTAACTATCCTCAGATAAATACAAGTATCTGTTATATTAGTAGAGAGAATGGGACTTGAAAGAAAGTTTGCTTAAATCTGTGAAGAAAATGAATTTCGATCCCAGATGCTAGCGTATTATTCTCCTAAATGCTGGTTATGAATCGATCTTCCTTCTCCAAAGCTGTAAGATGTGGAGTGCTTTAAAGTTAGAATTGTAATTGTGTAGGCATAAAAAAGTTATATCTATAGCCATCATATAGACACTTATCTCAAGATACCCATCTCAGGTCCTTCAGAGCAATAACTATAACAATTGCGAATGGATCAGAAGCAGCGTCAATGTCTTGACTCATTTACTCCTAGTCAGTCTAATACACTTCAGTGAAAGTCTATTGCTCATGACATAACATACGCTCAGAGAAGCTGGAAAAAGGTTCAAGACCATTAAAATAAAATGCCAACTATTGCTACTGCTCAAATATTCTCCTACTTCTAATTTCAAGCACAAACATCTAAGATTGTAATTGTGTTATTCTCTCTGATAGCTAGTCTATCTAAGCAAAATGCCTAGGTATTATGGACCATTTGAGCTAAAGGAGGCCGGAAGATAAATGAGCCACATAAAACATGTCATTTTTTTTACTGGCACGTTCAATATTTGCACTCCATCTATCGCTTAAGATGTTAAAATTTATCCAAAGACTAAAGCAACTGAAATGTCTTCCCTGAGATGGATTGAACAAGAGGTTAGGGAAAAGCATAAACCTGATCTGAATTTAGAAATTAGAGGTAGAGAGGAAGAGCATTATATCTATCCCCCCTGGAATTGTTTTCCATCTTACATATTATATCAAAGTGGTCATTTAATTTCTTTTTTAAATTAGGCAATGATAATAGCTTTAGAGCAAGCTTTTCAGTCATTGAGTCCAAATCCCTCATTTCATAGATGAACAAGCAGAGACTTGGAGAAAGTAACTTGCCCATTGTCACAGAACCCAGGTCAGAAAGATTACAAAATCAGAGGTAAGTCTCCGTACTCTAAATCCCATGTACTAAATCAGAAAGCTTATGAAGATAAACATGGCACCCATCCTAGACTTAGGTATCTTATAAAAACCCTTAAGAAGGGAAAATCCTTATTACCATGTTCAGATTGCAAAATGTGTAATTTATTCAAGCTACAGACCTGAAGAAACCCCTCCTTAAACTGTTCAAGTTCTAAACAATTCATAGTTAAATTTCAGAGCCACCAATTAATAAATAATAATAATAATAACAAAATGTTTTAAAGTAGGTCAAGCCTTAGCAACTTAATGAGAGGGAAAAGACCAAACAGTTGGTGGTTTCAGCATGCAGGTATTCTGCTAAGGCAGGAAAAATTTCCCTGAAATCAGCTAAAATAGTTAGTTTTTTTTTTTTCCTTATCTGGAGTGGTTCACACATTGTATAGTCTAACCACACTGATCTTCTGCTCTCCCACATGAAATATTATCTGCTGTCTCTGGGCCTTTTTACTGGCTATCCTCCAAGCTTTGAGTATACTCCCTCCTCACTTTAGCATCTTAAAATTCTTAATTTCCTTTCAAAGTTCAGCTAAAATGCCACTTCCTACATGAGTACTTTTTATCCTCTCAATTGCTAGTCCTTTATGTTATTTTTGTTTTCTATATATCTTCATATTGTATACATGTTGTTTCCTCTGATAAAATATAAGGTCCACAAGGGCAAAGGTGGTCTTGGTATCTCCAGTTTCTAGCATTGTGAGTTAATAAAATGCTTGGTGATTGTTTGATATAATCTTAAAATATGACCAATGAGTCATTCATAACCTTTCAGATTTCAGTTAAGTCACACTTGCAATTGTTCAATTGATAAATGACAGAAAATAAATTGTTACTCCTCTAAGAACTGCCCATCAGAATTGGACAACCTAATATTCTACTCCTTCCCTAACCCAACCATCCTCATCCCACAACCTTCTGAGTTGTTGATCACTTACAAGTGACACAGTTCACTGAACTTTGAAAAGAAAAAACCAGAATTTCAACACTCTGTCCTCCTTATCCATTCCATTTCATGTCCTGTTTCAATGTAAGTCAGATGTTATTAGTTTAGTATAAACCTCTGGAATTCTAAAACAAGCTCATTTGTAAAAACAAATATTTAAATTTTTAATAATGAAAGGGAATAGTGAAATTGTTAAATTCTAGAAACAAAATAAATTTTCATAAAAACCAACTTTAAAATCTCAATAACAAAGTTTCTTTAGCAATTCAAAACCCTGCCAACAGAAAACAAAGACCACATGTGAGAAAGCCCTGGGGACTCAGGAAGAAGGCTTCTTCCAAAGTATGGATTTTAGAAGATAATGTTTAGAAATAAGGGATTTCTGCCTAGCTAGCAATCAGGGTAAGGGTGGGAGTTAGAAGAAGGTGTCACAGTGTGTTTGGAGGGCTGGGGGGATATCCTGCTTTATGAGGTTCCCAGCAGTATATCCTATGCTCTAACTCTACGGTAGCAGCAATTCAAACTGTCACACAGTATGAAAAAAAATACCAATCAAGTTCCTTTCTTTAATAGAAAGCAATACTATAGTTTAAATTAGCAAGGCACTGCTGAACCACTATTTAAAATTTTGTGTTTGCACTGACATCCCAAGAAAAGGGGGAATTTTTTTTTTTTGTTTAATTGCACTGTCAGTGTAGAACGCTTTCACTTAAACCCATTCTGAGTTCGACCTTTTAATAGAAAGTGACAATTTAAATGGCAATGATAGCAGTAAATGGTGCTTAAAGTCATTACTAAACTGATGTCGCAGTTGGCTTCAGACCAGTTTGTTAAAAGGAAAGAAAAGGTGTTGGGGGAAGGGAGGAAAGAAACTAAGTGATGAATCATTAATTCCTTTGATATGCATGGTAATAACATTAAGCTGTGAGAAACTCATCTGGCACTGCAATAGAGGTAAGATGAAATTCTCTTGTAACTCACAAGGCCATTTTAGCTTTGCATTAATTAACATCTACTGGGAACAGTTTATTGCACCGATTCCTATACATATACTATGCTGTCTGCAGCTCGATACTTACGTCTGAAGAGAGGATGTATTTATGTAGTTTGTGCTTTCAAGTTCATCTGTGTAGGTGCTCGTTTATTTACTCATTAAAAAGTCATTTATGACTTTATCTTTTGTTTCAAAGAAGCCAAATTCTTTTCTGTTCTTCAAATCCAATTTCAATAAGACTTACCACAAAGGTCACTCCAAAGAAGACAGTCACTCTTGTGAAAAGAATTCTGATTTTGAATAAAGTTACTCCTGTCATTTTATTGATGAAAAAACAACCCCAGAGAGGGAAGGAAATTCAAAGTCATACATGTAGTAAATGACAGAGCCTGGATTTGGAACCAAAAAACTACATTCAAATCCAGGTTGTGCCATTTACTGTATAGTGTGACCTTAAACTACCTCTCTGGAACCATTTCCCCATCAATAAAATGACAAAGGTCAGTTTAAATGACCTCTAAGATCTTTCTCGGCTCAAAAACTAATTTTATGAACCTGTTAACCACACTAGAACTCTTTGGGAAGATCTCCTCCCTCCAACCCCTTTATGGGCTAAGTCTTCCAGGTATGGCTATCCTAGGTTCAAAGTACTCTAAAATTATACTTCAGAAACTTCAACCCACCTGTTCACCTCTTAATAGTTAGGCAGAAGCAAAATTAGGCAGGAGTAAAGGCATTTATTATACTATAGTAAGATTTACAATACACATACACACACACACGCACACACACTTGTATCTTTTACATGGGCAAGATATCTTTGTGCATATTAAAGATCGCTTTTTGTACAATAACAAAAGATGGAAAAGAAATGCAACAAAACATTTTTCTTGGTATTTTGCTTGGGATCTGGATCAGTCCAACAAAAATGAAAACATTTCATCAAAATGTTCCATCAAATCATGTATTTCACACAAAGAACTCAGTACCAAAAATAAAATGCATTAGCAGTCTGAAATACTATTAGCATCTCTACCCATTATTAGTGTCTCCCAATGGATCTCTCACTGTTTTCAATCTTTGCATACTCCAATCCATTCTTCTTTGTATCTTTCTAATATGCAAGCCCAACTATTTCACCCCAATGCTAAAAACAACCAAAAAAAAAAAAAAAAACCTTTAGAAGCTCCCTCTTACCGTCTTATAATGTCTATTCCTAAACCTTGCATTCAAGGCTCTTTACTATTTAAGGGTTCCAATCTTTCTTTGCAGTCTTCTTTTATGTCATTCCTTTTCATACTCTAAATGCTTACTACTAACCATTCCCCAAACAAAATATGCCATTGACCTTTAATAATTCTAATCTTCCTTCAAGGCTCAGGTCAGAGATTACCTTCTATGCACTGACTTCCCTTAACAGTATATTGCTTCTTTTCCCCAATCCGGCTAAAAGTGTTTCCCTTCTGCTAAAATAGTCTGAATTTTTCCTTCATTTCTTTATGTTATACTGCATTTTACTGTGTTTCTATTAGATCCCAAATATTACCCATCTTACCTCACTAAAATTTAATATCTTTAGAGGGAATTACTATTTTGTTTTTGTTTCTTTCTGGTTCCTTCTGTTAATAAATTATGTATTAAATGACATTTTAAGGAAATAGTAAATAATCCAATTTGGCTGAAGCATGGAGTATATAGGGAAGAATAGTGTGAAATATTATATTAATAAAAAATTAATTTCTTGAGGGAAAAGACAATTTCATTTTTATTTTTTTAATCACTACACCTTGCTATGTATCTGCATAGTAGGTGCTTAATTAATGCTTATTGAATTGGTATAACTAATTGTCCTTAAAATACAGTGAATGACAAATGACGATAACAAATGCAACATTATCAATCAATAATCATGATAGAAAAAAAAGCTTAAAAGTTACAGTATACACACTAAATTCACATAATCATCAGCATTTTTATAAACACCAAAAAGTCCAGTAGCAAGAGATAGAAAGAGAAATTCTATTTAAAATAACTGTCAATAGTATAAAATATTTGGGAATCAATCTGTCAAGGAAAAGTCAGAAACTATATGAATACAACTATAAAACACTTTCCACACAAATAAAGTCAGATCTAAACAATTGGAAAAATATCAAGTGCTCTTATATAGGTCAAGATAATATAATAAAAATAACAATACTACCTAAATTAATCTACTTATTTAGTGCTACACCAATCAAACTTCCAAGAAATTATTTTACAGATCTAGGAAAAATAATAACAAAATTCACCTAGAAGAACAAAAGGTCAAGAGTTTCAAGGGAATTAATGAAAAAATGCAAATGAAGGTAGCCTATCTGTACCAGATCTAAAATTATATTATAAAGTTGCTGTCATCAAAATCATTTGGTACTGGCTAAGAAGTAGAATAGTCAATTAGTGAAAGAGGTTAGACTCACAGGACAAAATAATCAATAACTATAGCTATCTAGTGTTTGACAAACCCCAAAACACCAGCTTTTGGTTTAAGAACTCACTATTTGACAAAAACTACTAGGAAAATTGAAAATTAGTATGGTAGACTAGGCATTGACCCACACCTAACACCGTATAGCAAGATAAGGTCAAATATATTAAGTTAAATAATATCTATTAAGTTAATTAAGTTCAATATATAGTGAGTTTAAAAGTTTTTGTACAAACAAAACTAATGCAGACAAGATTAGAAGGGAAGGAAAAAACTGGAAAAGCATTTTACATTCAAGGATTCTAATAAAGGCCTCTTTTCTAAAATATATAGAGAATTGACTCAAATTTATAAGAATTCAAGCTATTCCCCAATTGATAAATAGTAAAGGATATGAACAGACAATTTTTAGATGAAGAAATTGAAACCATTTCATATGAAAAGGTGTTCTAAATCATTATTGATCAGAGAAATGCAAATTAAAACAACTTTGAGGTACCACAACACACCTCTCAGATTGGCTAAGCTGACAGGAAAAAGTAATAATGAATGTTGGAAGGGACATTGTTGATAGAATTGTAAAAGGATCCAGCCATTCTGGAGAGCAATTTGAAACTATACCCAAAGAATTATAAAACTTTGCATACCTTTTGGTCCAGCAGTGTTTTTACTGGGCTAATATCCCAAAGAGATCTTAAAGGAGGGAAAGGGACCCATATGTGCAAAAATGTCTGTGGCAGCCCTTTTTATAGTGGCAAGGAACTGGAAACTGAGTGGATGCCCATCAGTTGGAGAATGGCTGAATAAGTTATGGTATATGAATGTTATAGAATATTATTGTTCTATAAGAAACAATCAGCAGGATGACTTCAGAGAGTCCTGGAGATACTTACATGAACTGATGCTAAAGGAAATGAGCAAGATCAGATCATTGTACATGCAACAAGATTATATGATGATCAGTTCTGATGGATGTGGCTCTCTTCAACAATAAGATAATTCAGACCAGTTCCAATGATCTTGTGATGAAGAAAGTCATCTACACCCAGAGAGAGAACTGTGGGGACTGAATTGTGATTCACAACCTAGCATTTTTACTTTTTTTGTTGTTGTTTGCTTGCAGTTTATTTTCTTTCTCATTTTCTTTCTGGTTTAATTAGATTTTTCTTGTGCAGCAAGATAATTGTATAAATATGTATGCATATATTGGATTTAACATATATTTCTCCTATGCTTAACATGTATTGGACTACTTGCTATTTAAGGGAGGAGGTGGAAATTGGAACACAGGTTTTGCAAGGGTTAATGTTGAAGAATTATCTATGCATATGTTTTGAAAAATAAAAAGCTTTGATGAAGAATTTTTTTAAAAAATAATAAAATAAAATAACATCTAAAAAAAAGAAAAAAGAGCATAATTAATACTTTAAAGAATTATAAAGGAAATTTGTCTACATATTTTAGAACCAGAGGGCAAAACAGAACTTGAAAAATTCTATTGTTCAACTCCTGAACAAAAATCCTCAAAAGGAAATTTCCAATAATAATGTGGCCAAAATTCAGATCTATCAAGTTGAGAAGAAAATACTGCATGTAGCCAGAGAGAAATCAAATACCATGGAACCACAGGCAAGATCAGGCAAGATTTAGCAGTTACCACTTTAAAGGAGTAAAGGGCTTGAATCTGATATTGTGGAAGCAGAAAAACTAGTATTACAATAAAAAAAAAATCTACTCAGAAAAACTAAATATAATCTTATAGAGAAGAAAATAGATATTTAATAAGATAGAGGACTTTTAAGCATTCTTGATGACAGGACCAGTGCTAAATGGGGAATTTGACATTCAAATACAAGACTCCAGAGAAGAACCAAAAAAAAAAATATTAAGGGACCTAACAAGGTTGATTTCTTGATAGTCCTATATGGAAAGATAATAAATGTAACCCTAAGAAGTTTATCCTCACTAGAACAGTTTAGAGGGACTCATCTTAGGAAAGAAGCATGAGTATGACTAAGTTGAAATGATCTCAAAAGAAATTGAAGGTGTGAAAGAGACAGAGAACCAGAGAAAGATACCAGGAGAAGGAGGAAAGGAAAGGAAAAATGGTGAGTTTTCTCACATAAATGAGGCATGCAAGGACGAGTTTGAAAGGGATAAATTGATAATGTTTGAACCTCACTCTTATGTGAACTGGTTCAAGGAGTGAAGAATATACATATAGAAGTTGGGTACAGAAATTCTTTTTACTCTATAAGAAAGTAAGAGAGGAAAGAGGCTAAAAGAAGAGGTGGGGTTAACAAGGGTAGGGGAACAGAATAAAAAGAAGAATAACTACAAGAGGATATGATGGAGGAAAATACACAGTTAGCAATCATAACTCTGAAGGTGAATGGGATAAATTCACCACTGAAAATGGAAGAGAATAGCTAAATGGATTAGAAACCAGAATCCAATAAGATGTTTATGAGGCATACACTTGAAATAGAAAAATATTCAGAGTTAAAACAAAGAGTTGGAGCAGATTTTATTATGTTTCAGGAGAGGTAAAACAAAACAGGTAGTCATCATGATATTAGGTAAATCAGAAGCAAAAATAGACCTCATTAAAAGAGAGAATGAAAGTATTCTTTGCAAAAAATAGTGCCATAGACAATAAATTAATATCAATAGTGAATATATGTGTACCAAGTGAAATTCAAATTCTTGAAGGAAAAGTTTAATGAGTAACATCAGGAAATGGACAGAAAAGCTAACAATAAAATAAATAAGTTAAGGAGATGAATAGCATTTTTAAAAATTTAGATATGCCAGACCACTGGAAAATATTGAATGGGATTAAAAAAGAATATACCTATTTTCTAGCTGTGCATGGTAAATTCATATACACACATGTGCATGCATACACACACAACACACACACACAATGATTATATTAGGACATAAAACCTCACCAATGCAGAAAAGCAAAAATATTAAATTCTTCTTTTCCTGATCATAATACAGTAAAAATTACATTCAATAAGGAGCCTTGAGGGTATAGATTAAAAATTAATTGGAAAGTAATTATCCAATCATAAAGAATGAGTGGGTCAAGCGGGATGAATACAGAGAGGACTGGCGAGACTTACATGAACTGATGCTAAGTGAAATGAGCAGAACCAGGAGATCATTATACACTTCGACAACGATATTGTTTGAGGATGTATTCTGATGGAAGTGGATCTCTTCAATAAAGAGAGCTAATTCAGTTTCAATTGATCAAAGATAGACAGAAGCAGCTACACCCAAAGAAAGAACACTGGAAAATGAATATAAACTGCTTGCATTTTTGTTTTTCTTCCCGGGTTATTTATACCTTCTGAATTCAATTCTCCCTGTGCAACAAGAAAACTGTTCGGTTCTGCACACATATATTGTATCTAGGATATACTGTATCCTATTCAACATGTAAAGGACTGCTTGCCATCTGGGGGAAGGGGTGGAGGGAGGGAGGGGAAAAATCGGAACAGAAGTGAGTGCAAGGGATAATGCTGTAAAAAATTACCCTGGCATGGGTTCTATCAGTAAAAAGTTATTTTAAAAAATTTAGTGTTACAATAAAAAAATTAAAAAAAAAAAAGAATGAGTGGGTCAAAGAGTAAGTCACAGAAATAAAATATTTTATTAAAGACAATAAATGACAATGAGATAACATATCACAAATTTATAGCCCACAAATGTTTCAGATTACTAATAATAAGAGAAATTAATTTTCTGTATTTCTTGAATGATCTTTATCAAAGAATCTTGCTACAAATATTCAATTCCCACTCCCACCTGCTTCCTTGCTAACTACATTCAATTTTTCATGTACATTTATCTGATCTCCAAAATGAAACTTTTAGCTCACATATATTGTACCTAGGATATACTGCAACCCATTCAACATGTAAAGGACTCTTGCCATCTGGGGGAAGGGGTGGAGGGAGGGAGGGGAAAAATCAGAACAGAAGTGAATGCAAGGGATAATGCTGTAAAAAAAAAATTACCCTGGCATGCGTTCTATCAATAAAAAGTTATTAAAAAAAAAAAAAAAACTATGTCCCCCAGTCTTTATTGAAGGCCTCTGCATGTATCAGGAGAAAAAATAAAATATTTTTTAAAAAAGAACAATTGACTCAGCATTATACTTACTAGCTACCAGATTCACTTGCTGTGATTCTTTTTTTTTTTCTTGTCAGTTATGTTTGTAATTACATCAACATTAACAGGTTTGGGTTTGTTTTTTTTTTAATATGGCAAAGATTCCAAACAGTACCTTATATACCCAAAGACCATCACAGGGCAAATTAGTATGAAACCTCTTTATCTCCCTATCATTTCATAAGTGAGCCTTTCCTGCCTAGAAGGAAAGATGCTTTCTTCCTATGAGGTACCTCAAAGACCCCTGACCCTAGAGTGAAAATCTCCTATGTGAGTTGTCTCCCTGAGTTAGGATATGATCTCTTCAAATCTAAGGACTGTCTCATTTTTCTCTTTGTATTTCCAGCTCTTAGCACTGTGCATGGCACATAGAAAATCACTCGATTTATGTTTTCCCCACTTAATTCTGTCTCTTAGTCTATGATCTATGAGTTATATAAAATCTTTTCTATAAGACAGGAAGTTATGCAGATTTCTACCATTCTCCACAGACTAGGATATTATTAAAGATTCTCTTACCAGTATTGAGAGTATGAACTTTCAGACAGGATCAGCATTGTGAACAGAATCAACTTTACAGATGGAGGACTGGGTGAGGAATTACCTTTTATAAGTTAAGGGTTTGGGGGAAAGATTCCCACTCTAGCCCAATCCATCCAAATCTCTAAAAACTCTGTCTCAGTGACATTGTTTGGCAATGCCTAAAATTTCTGCAAGAGAAAAAACTAATATAACAGGCTAACTTGAGTGTGATATTGAGTGTGATATATATATATATATGATCCTTGTTTGAGAACAGTTCTCCCTAGAGGGAGAGCAGAGGAGGGAATACAAAATGTGTGCATTTTGTGCAAATCTGTGCAGTCACAATGGAGTAAGTAATGTGGGGATAAAAGCCCAACAGTTGGAGAAAGGAGCTGCTAAAAATATGCCTCCTGTTGGGTAGTTTTGCCCAAAACTGATGCTAGATGTCATATCCATCATGGTTTTCAAACAGCACTCATCATCACTAATCATGTCTATCCATCTAATTAATTTGGCTAAGAGATTAAAAGTAAGTTGAGGCGGGGAAGGAGAGGGAGAGGAAAAGTCGGAACAGAAGTGAGTGCAAGGGATAATGTTGTAAAAAATTACCCTGGCATGGGCTCTGTCAATAAAAAGTTATAATTATGAAAAAGAAAAAAAAAGAGTAAGTTGACTGATAGATGAGGACATTGACTTATAGTATGGTTGTTTTCATGTTCTGGATGAAAGCACAATTAAACAAAAAGAGCGCTAGATCGGTGACCAAATTTGTCACTACCTAGCTATATGTCCTTGAATAAGTTTTCTCATCTCTATGTATCTGTTTTCTCATCTTTCTGCAAAAATGGGTGACTAACAACTTTTAAGATCCAATTCACAATGGTCTATAACTTTTAAGTAGAGGAGTTTTCCAATAATTCCATGTTTTACATGACTTTAGTTTGCCTATTTTGTTTTGCTTTTGTAAGCAGTACTGTTCCCTTCTGCTATGAAAACTAGAATTGCTGGTTAAGAAAACTTTGGTTTCTTGAGGTTCTCTTACCTGTTCTTATGCAGTACTGCCACCTAGTGGATAAGATTTTCTGAAAGCAGCAATGTTAACAAATACTGTATCACGGTATTGTATTTGTAACAATATTCTATTTGTACTATATCCAGTACCTCTTCTCATCCTATTCATTCAAATTTAAGAGAGGTTGCTGATTTTAAGAGTTCATTAATCTGGGAGAGAGGATGGGAGGAAAAAAGGGGGAAAAGTGGAACAAAAGATTTGGCAATTGTCAATGCTGTAAAATTACCCATGCATATAACTTGTAAATAAAAAGCTATAATAAAAAAAATTAAAATTGGAAAAAGAAGAGTTCATTAATATCTATGTTTATGTATTACATAATATAAATAGTAGGGAAAAATTCCAACTCCATAGATCATATACTTTTCTAGGGGAAAAAAGCTGTCTAATCTATCTGTCAGATAAATATATATTTTAACTTTTTGGTTGTTCTATTTTTTAATTTAATGACTTTTCCTCAAATTACATGTAAAAACAACTTTTAACATTTGTTCAAAAATTTTTTTTAATTTCAAATTCTCTCCTTCCCTTATTGAAAAGGTGAGCAATTTGATACAGATAATATATGTGCAGTCATGTAAAACATATTTCCATGTTAGTCACAAACAATATTTATTAAATTTCAACTACATGCAAAGCACTGATCTGTAATGAAGAACATGAAGTACTTTCATTTTCTTAGAAGTACTTTCATTTTTTTACCTCCCACTCATTTCTTATCTCTTTTCAATGTCTTTAAATTTCCAACAAAACTATTCTCTGAAAGGTTATCAACATTTCAGCTGTTAAAATCCCATTATTTTTTCTCAGTACTTAGCCTTTTTTATCTCTTTGCAGCTTTTGAGACTGTTGAGCTGCCATTCCTAACCAGATATTTTTTCCTTTCTAGGTTTCTGTGACACTGCCATCTCTAAGTTCTTCTGCTACCTAACTAACCATTCCTATGGCAAGGTGCCCTTTCCTAGATCCTCATCTTTCTGCTATCCATGGAGTGCAGACATCCCCAAGGCTGTTTTCTTCTCTTCTTTCTACATTCTCTCCCTTGAATTGGGATTCACATGACTCTCAAAGCTATATGTATTCAGTACTAACTTCTCAACCTTTTTCTTGAACTCCAGTCCAATGTCATCAGCTGACCATTGGATATTCCTATTTAACTTCCCAAGGGTGTCTCAAATTCAACAAGTAGAAGGAAACAAGTATTTATTAAGCATCTACCAAGTGCCAGGAGTGCCCTAAGTGTTTTACAATCATTATCTCATTTGATCCTCATAGCCATTGTGGGAGGTGGATGCTATTATTATCTTCATTTTAAAGATAAGAAATGAAATGATTTATTCAAGATTGCACAGCTATCAGGTATCTGAGGCCAAATTTTTAACTTGGATCTTCCTGACTGCAAGCCAGGTATGGTATCCACTGTAGCACCTAAATGCCTTTTAAGTAAAAGACAAACTCATAATTTTGCTCAGAACTCTCCTTCCATCAAACTTTCCTATTTTTCTTATCAGCTTTCCAGTCACAGCTTTACTTCTAGGATACATCTTGACTCTTTCTTGTCTCTTGCCTCTCATATCTAATAACTTGCCAAAATCTTGCCTGTCCTGCTCTATCATATCTTGGATCAATTTCCTTTTACCCATTCTTTCAACTTCTACTTCAGTTCTGGCCGATACTAATTAGACTAAAGCCTAATAACTTCTCTCCTTGGTTATTGTAATTGGGTTTTTTCAAGTTTTTATTGAATATTTTCTGTTTCATACATAATCATATAAAGTATCTTTCCCCTGTCCCCCTCCCAGAGAGTCATACTTTATAACAAATAGTATTTTTTAAAAGAGAAAAAAAAAGTTAACACAATCAACACATTGAAAATATGTGCATTGTGTAACATCCATGGACCTCTTGTACCCACAAAATAGTAGGTTAAAAGTATCTTCTCAGAGACATAGTGGATAGAGCACTAACCCCGTAGTTAGAAAGACCCCAATACAATTTCAGTCTCAGATACTTATCAGCTATGTAAGCCAAACAAGTCATTTAACCCCTGTTTACCTCAGTTTCCTCATCTGTAAAATGGGTATAATAATTGTACCTACCTCCCAACATTGTTGCAAAGACCAAATGAGAGAATAATTGTAAAACACGGCACAGTACCTAGCACATATTAAACACTATGTATTAGCTGTTATAGCTATGACTTTGATATTTGAGTCTTGCTTTATCTTTATAAGTTGGTTAGATATACTTGTGATTTTTTTTTGAAGAATTGTTCTTTCCATTTACATGGTTGTAGTTACTGTGTATGTTTTCTTGCTTTTGCTTACTTCACTCTGCATCAGTTCATGCATATTTTTTCCATGCTCTTCTGTATTCAACACACATTTTTTAAATAGCACAGTAATATTACATTACTTTAGTGTACCATACTTTGTTGTCATTCCCCACTGATGGCCATCTATTTTGTTTCTAATTCTTAGCTATCACAAAAAGTAATGCTATAAATGTTTTGGAATATTTGGGGAATTTGTTCTTAGCAAAGATTTCCTCAAAAGATAAACCCAGAACCTTGGAGACTCATGATTCCAAATTGTTTTCCACAATGTTTGTACCAGATTTGATACTATGTTAATAATTAATGTTAATAGACTTTTTTCTTTCTCAGTTTTTTTCTTCTCCAATCCATTCTCCACACAGGTGTTGAATCAGTATGCATGCGCACACACCTCATTTGTATAACATAATTACTATTTTTACCTTTTCTTAGACAGTTTTGCTTTTTAGTCAGATCATACTGAATTCTGCCCCAATCTTTCTTTTGAGCTATCCAATTACTGATGTCAATCTTAAATATATAGTGTACATTTCCATATAAAAAACATGAACAATTTGTCCATGTTAAGTTCCTTGAAATTAATCTTTGATATTAGCTCTTATATGTTAAATAGAACTTCTATTAAATCTGGGTTTAGTTGAAAGTCCTGAAAATTTGCAAGTTCATTGAATGTAATTTCTTTTCATTCAGTATTATGGATAATTTTTCTGGATATGATATTTTTAGCCTCAATCCTAGTTCTTTTGATTGATAGTATATTTGATTCTAGGATCTGCAGTATTTTGTTGTGGCTGCTGATAAGTCCTATACAATTCTAATTATAGTTCCAATATATTTGAATTGTTTTTTCTTCTTGTTTCTTGCAAAATTTTCTCTTTAATCTGAGGGTTTTGAATTTTGGCAATAATATTCCTATGTGTTTTCCACAAGGAGTCTCTTTGATATAGTGATCAGTGGATTTTTTCTATTTCTACTTTCCCCTCATTTTCTATCCTTCCAAGACAATTTTCTTGAATTATTTCTTGCATTATTGTGTCAAGGTTCCTTTTTTGGTCATTGCTTTCAGGCAGTCTAATTATTCTTACATTTTCTTTCTTGATCTGTTCTCCAAATCTGTTATAAGAAGTTTCCATTCTGGTAGGATTTTTTGTTTGTTTGTTTTGTTATTGTTCTTTATGTTTTGTTTTATTGTTTCTTGGTCTCGTCTACCTTCATTGGCTTCTCCTTCCTCAGTTCTAATTTTCAAAGAACTATTTTCATTTTTAAGATTCTGTATCTCCTTTTCTAACTGATTAGCTTTTCCCCCATAATGGTCTCATTTTTCTTAGATGTTTTTATTCATTTATTTAAGCTTTTCCTCTCATTTGATTTTTAAAATTCTTTTTTGAGTTCTTCTATAAATTCTCTCTGGGCAGAGAAGCCTTGACTGTTACTTTTGGGGGATAGAAGCAGTTTTTTTTTTTTTTTTTTGCTTCAGTATCCTCTTCTGAAGATGAAGCCAGGTCTTCCCAATTTCCAAAGTAAGTTTCTAAGGTTGGGTTCTTCTTTGCTCATTCACTTTTTTTTAAAATGAGAAGTATTAGTGTAAACACCTCTAATTGTGGGGTGGGGAAATGGTGCCTGTGTGGGATAGTAGCAACCATAAAAACAATCAGCTTCCCAGAGTAAGAAAAGCAAAAAGGGATTTATTAGGATCTTAACAGAAAGGGCAACTCCTAACCCACAAGAAATCAGTTAAAGGAATGTAAAGCACAAGATTAAATAGAACAGAAGTCCCCTTCTCTTTGACCTTTTATCCTACTGTCTGGGTAGTTCAGGTTTATAAACCTAGAAACAAAAGAATAAATTGCCTTTAAAAGTAGTTAAATGCTAATTAAGAGGTGATGGGAAACAGAAGGGGAATGTTCATTCAAGACAGTGAACACCTGGGCTTTTTAGCTATAGTTTAACTTGATATTGCAAAGTCTAAAGTCATAATTAGGGGCATAAATCAAAGCCATATCCTATAAGAGAGTCTTCACTCAGTTTAATCCCATACAATGCCTCTCACTTCCCTTCAGCTCTTCCCTCTTGATGTGAAACTCCAAACCAAAAGCACCACCTTCCTGCAAGTGCCTGCAGCTAATGTCACTGTCCCCTGCTTCTGTACTCACCAGGTATGCTGGGTCCTTCTTACCCAGAGCTGTGTCTCAGGGCTGGGTCTGCTGCTCCTGATCAGCCAAGGTTCCTTCAGTCTTTTGGGCTCAGACACCCCACTCTCCATGCAGTTCAGAAGTTGGAAGTTTCTGCTGTGGCTTCAGCCACACCCAGATCACTCCAGGGCTTGTCACTTGGTGTTTCTGTGGAACTAACCTGGAGGTGTTTGCACTTCATACTGGTTAATCCATGGCCTGGGGTCTATCTTCAGGATTTTTTTGGTTTATCCTCTGAGGGGCTAAATTCTTCCCCAATTTTTTTTGTGTGTGTTTCACCAGTTTCACCAGCGCCCTGGGGTAAAAATTTGTTCTGTTTGTGAGGAAATTCTAGAGAGTTTGGAATTTTCTGACCCAGGAATTTTCCAAAATCCTGGGATTTGTCCAAGTTACATAGCTACTGTCTGAGACTATGTTTGAATTCAAGTCATTTTGACTCCAGGCCAGGTACTCTATCCACTGGGCCACCTACTTCTTTAATAGTCACCAGGTGATGCAATTAGCTCAGATCAACTGTATTTATTGAAATAACATACCTGGAAGACTAATAACAAAACATTACTCCATAAGCCAGGGTACACCCTACCATAAAAACACCAAGTCAATGGGAAGAGTTCACAAGTAGAGAAGTATACAATAGAATATAACTAAGGCCCGAGGTAGTTTATATTTTTAGCACTGAAAGACTCCATGGCTTTTTTTTTTTCTTCTCATTGTATGCCCATGTTGCTCCCTCATGGCACAATAAGCCATTTTTCCTGGGTGTCCCATTCCATTGATCTCTCTTGGGCTTGCTCCCTTCTGCTTTCAGTTTCTCTTACTAAGTGACTGCTTTAAAACACCACTATAGATGAAATAGTGCAAGAGAAAGAAATTCTCTGGGAAAAGTAAAAAGATGAAGGGCAATTTCCTCTGAAAAACTAGTTCCTCACCCATAACTAACTCTCCTTGAAGTAGCCAAGGATAATTGCTTTAACTGGTAGAGCGTTTCCTATTTTTTTTCAATGATATTATAACCATTAAAAAAAAAATAATACACTATTACAAAATAATTGTTGTATATAACTTTTATTCTTTTATTAATAAGTCCCTTTTTCTGGACTTCTCTGTTACTAACATCTCAATTTTCCATAAAATATTTTTTTTTCTTTTTCTTTATTCCATTCTATGGAGAAAATAATGAATATCTACCTGAAATTGTTGGGAACTATGAAATTTGCAGGCTTATTAGATTATGTCTTTGGGCAAATCATTCCATTTTTCTTCCCTCAGTTTCCTCATCTATGAAATGAGGGGCTTGGATTGTCACTTCTGTCTTTAAATCTACAGCTTATAAATATAATTGCCATGGATCAAGTCTTTTATGAAATTCTATATTGACCAAAAGATTTTGCAATAAGCAGTTACCAATCAAGACAGTTTGCTATTTCTTGATTTTGTCATAACTATTTGTAAATCAAATCATCTCAGATTTTATCTTTGAATAACCTCAAGCAACACATGATTTGACAATCCTTAATATGTTTACTGAAGCTTTATTGAGGTTAAGAAATATGTCATTGAAACTTTGGCAGAGATAAGAAGTGGCATCTTAGGTAAAGTACATAGATTTTTTTTAGGATATGGAAAACTTGAGACTGCTTGTCAAGGCAATGGGAAGGGAATCAATTGGAGAAGAAAAATAGAAAATTTGGTCAGAACATGATCAAAAAGATAGCACAGTATTTTCTTTAAAACTTAGCAACTGAAAAAAAATCTCAAAAAATGAATTAGATGTCAAATAACTGGTGTAAAACTGAAGATGAATTTGCAAGTTAAGACAAACAGTGAACTAGAGGAAAAACCTCCTGAAATCACATCTTCAATACTTTGAAATCCTACTGAATATCCATATCCCTATCCTACTCCATCCCCAAACTAATGAGCACAAGAAAACTCAGAGACTTGTGATTCTGAGTCTACCTACAGAGATCCCTGTCCACTCTAGCTTCCATGAAAGTGACCCATACTGAAGCCTTTTTCCTTACTCCACAAGACAGAAGACAATGATTTTGCAGTCAAAGAACTGGGAGAATTACTGGGTAGAGAGCAATAGGAAGATGTGGGAAACACAGAGCATAGTGCAAAGCCATAGGCTAGAAAGAAAAAAAATCCATGCATGAAGAACATGAGGAAAAGTATATTGCTGACCCCAAGTGGGACCAATTCCTTACTGCCTCTCAGAATTTACTTTGAGTAAGATACGTACCAAACCAAGCCATATACACTCTAAGAAGAGACTGAGAATATCTAGTAGCCTAGCTGTTTAGCTATGGAAGACAGAGGATTAAAAGAATAGGAAAGAAAAGAAGTAAGAAAGAAAAAAGAGGCAAAACTAATCTGAAAGATCTGAAATTCAAGAGAAAAAAACTTGAATAAAAACTTAGATATGAATAAATGAGAAAGAGAATCATATAGAAGGAAGAATGAACAAAATCTCAAAAAATAAAAAGACCATACAAATCATCAGTATTTCTATATATTACTTACAAAATCCAGCAACAAGAAATAGAAAGAGAAATATCATGTAAAATAACTGTAGACAAAGTAAAATATTTGGGTGTCTACCTGCCAAGACAAACCTAGGAACTATATGAAGACACTAATAAAATACTTCTCATGCAAATAAAGTTAGATCTAAACAATTGAAAAAATATCATTTGCTCATGGGTAGGCCAAGCAAATATAATAAAAATGACAATTCTACCTAAATTGGTCTACTTATTCAGTGCTATACCAATCAAACTGCCAAAAAAACCCTATTTTATAGAGCAAGAAAAAAAATTCATCTGGAAGAACAAAAGGTCAAGAATATCAAAGGAATTAATGGAAAAAAATACAAAAGATGGTGAGCTAGTAGTATCAGACCTAAAACTATATTTAAAAAACAGCAGTCATCAAAACCATTTTGTACTGGCTAAGAAACAAAGTGATGGATCAGTGGAATAGATTAGATACACATGACACAATAATCAATGACTTTAGTAACCTTGTATTTGATAAACCCCAAAACTCTAGTTTCTGAGATAAGAACTCACTATTTCACAGAAATTGCTGGGAAAACTGGAAAATCATATGTCAGAAACTAAGCATGGACCTACATCTCACAGCCCATTATTTTGGTGGTCAAAGATAGATAGGTGATTTGGGCATAAAGGTGGATTGCATAAACAAATTAGCAGAACAATGGTAATTTAACTAACAGATCTTTAGAGAAGAGAAGAATTTATGATCAAAGAAGAACTAGAGAACATTATAAAATACAAAATGGATAACTTTGATTATATTAAATTAAAAAGATTTTGCATAAACAAATCTAACACAAACAAGATTAAAAGGAAAGCACAATGCTGGGAAAACAATTTTTATAGCCAGTGTTTCTGATAAAGGCCTTGTTTCTAAAACATAAAGAACTGTGTCAAATTAATAAGAATACAAGACATTCCTCAATTGATAAATGGTCAAAAGATATGAACAGACAATTTTATATGATGAAATTAAAACCATCTATCATCATATTAAAATGCTCTAAATCATAATTGATAAAAGAAAAGCAAATTAAAACAACTCTGAGGTATCATATCTCTCAGATTGGCTAAGATGACAAGAAAAGATAATTATAAATGTTGGAGGGGATGTAGAAAATTGGAACACTAATGTCCCAATGCACTAATGCATTGTTGGTGAAGTTGTAAAACGATCAATCAATCTGAAGAACAATTTGGAACTATGCCCAAAGGACTACTAAACTTCATAAAAAGAAGTATAAATATTGGATCTGTATCTCAGGGGAATCACAAAGGAAGCAAAAGGACCCACAAGTGCAAAAATGTTGTCACAGCTCTTTTTGTTGTGGCAAAGAATTGGAAAATGAGCTCTTCAGTTGGGGAATGGCTGAGTAAGTTATGGTATATGAAAGTAATGGGATACTATTGTTCAATAAAAATGATGAACAAGCTGACTTTAGAAAGGTCTGATAAGAATTACACAAACTGATGCTGAGTGAAACAAGTAGAACCATGAATACATTGTATACAGTAATAAGATTATGCAATGATCAATATGAAACACTTGATTCTTCTCAGCGGTTAAATGATCCAAGGCAATCCCAATAAACGTTGGATAAAAAACACCATCTGCATCCAGAGAGAGAATTATGAAGAATGAATGTAAAGTAACACATTCTATATTCATTTTTTTCTTCTTCTGTTTTTTTCCTCTCTCATAGTTTTTCTCTTTTGTTCTGATTTTTTTCTTTCACAACATAATTTATAATGAAATATGTATTGAAAAAAAGAATGTACATGTATAACCAGAAAAAATAAAACAATTTTAAAACTACCTGATGAAAAGTAGAATTGTGTATTGTGTATACTTCCTAGAGATTATGAAACCATAGCAAGAAACTTCAAAATATTTTAAAATAGGAATTCACCTTTAAATATTTAATTAAAAATTATTTTTTAAAAATTGTTCCAAATTCTCTCCCTCCCTCCAGCCCCTTTCCCCACCCATTAAGAAAGAAAGCAATATATCAAGCAAATGTGAAATAAGCAAAACACATTTCCATATTATCCACATTACTAAAAAAAGTGAAAAAATAAAGTAAAAACATTATACTTCAAATTGCACTCAGTTTTTCAGTTCTCTCTCTGGAGGTGAATAGCATTTTTTAATCATGAATCCTTCAGAAATGTGTTGCATCACTGTACTGATAAAAAATAGTTAAGTCTTTCACAACTGGCCACCCCCATCTCCCATCCATAGATCCCTCCCTTATCTTTTCTCCTCCACCTTTTCTTTCTCTCTCAATCCCATTCTTATTAATCTACATACTGTATCCCACCTCCTTAATCTAACACTATCCCACCTTATCCTATGCCCCTCTAACCTTCCCTTTTTATCTTTTTCTCTTTAAGCTATTTTTTTTGTGGTGGCAAAAAAAAATAAAAATAAAAATAAAAAAAAAAAATAAAAAATAAAATAAACTGAAGATGGAGGGAATGCCCAGAAAATGGGGAATTGCTGAACAAGTTGTGGCATATGGGTATAATGGAATATTATTATGCTGTAAGATGAGCAAAATGGTTTCAGAAAAACCTGGGAAGACTTCTATCAACTAATACAAAGTGAAATAAGCAGGAGATCATTGTACAGTAACAGCAATATTGTATGATCAGTTGTGAATGACTTAGCTACTTTCAGCAATATAATGATATAAGACAATGCTGAAAGACTATGATAAAAAATTGGCTAATTGGGAAATATGTTTTGCCTAATTACACAATTATATCAAAGTGCTTGTCTCTTCCTCCTTTCCTGAGGAAAAGGAGGGAAAAAGAAAATTTGGAATTTAAGAATTATATTAAAATATTAAATTTTTTACATGTAATTGAGAAAAATAAAATTAAAAATCTTTAGTTTTAAAAAACATTTATTTAAAACTTAAAATGCAAAGTAAGAAAAAAAGTAGAAAAAGAAAAAGAAAAAAAACAAACAAAAGTTGTCAGGTGCTCAGCAGAACCCTAGAGAGGATTCAAAATATATCTTTTCTCCTCCACCTTTTCTTTCTCTCTTAATCCCATTCTTATTAATCTACATACTGTATCCCACCTCCTTAATCTAACACTATCCCACCTTATCCTATGCCCCTCTAACCTTCCCTTTTTATCTTTTTCTCTTTAAGCTAAGCACCTTAATCCCTCTCCCACTAATTTACATACCAGTCTATACGCCATCCTATCCTATTCCCTCCCTCCTTATTTCTTTATAGATTTTGGAGGGTGCTATATCCTTTTAGCTCCCTGTCTCCCTGTCTCTGTCTCTTTCTGTGTCTCTGTGTGTCTATGTGTCTCTGTTTCTCTTTCTGTGTGTATGTGTGTGTGTGTGTGTGTGTGTGTGTGTGTCTGTCTGTCTTGTCTCTTGTCTCTCTGTATGTGTGTGTTATTTCTCTTTAATCCATGATCAATGTGAGTAAATTTTTAAAATCTTGGGTATTTTTATGCCTAATTGAGTGTGTATATATACTTTTCCCTCTTTCATGAGACTGAGATAGTAATTGCCTGTTATCCTTCCTCTTCTTACCTCTCCACTCTTCCTCATGTGAAATGATTTCCCTCATTATTCTTTTCCTTTCCTCCATTCTATCAGCACATCCTTTTTTCTCACTCCTCCATTTTTTGGGGATTATCCCAAGACAATCAACCCATTCTTATACCTTCTGCTTATGTAGATTCCTTTTAATTGCCTCAAAAATGATAAAGATCTTAAGAGTAACATATAACATTTTCCCATGTAAATATATAGTTTATCTCTATTGAGTATCTTGTGATTTCTCTTTTTGGTTTACTATTTATGCTTTTCTTGGGTCTTGTATTTGAATGTCAATTTTTCTTTAATTCAGCTCTGGTCTTTTCATAAGAAATGCTTTTAAAATCTTTTATTTCATTAAGTATCTTTTCCTCCTTAAAGAATCATAATCTGTTTTGTTGAGTAGATTATTCTTGGCTGTAATCCTATTCTTTTGCCTTTTGTAATTTCATATTCTAAGCTCTCCACTCCTTAAACATAGCAGCTGCTAAATCTTGTGTAATATTGCCTGTGGCTCTGTAATATTTAAATGGTTTCTCTCTGGCTGCTTGAACTATTTTCTCCTTGACTGGAGAGCTTTGGAATTTGGCTATAATATTCCTGATAGTTTCATTTTTTATTTCCTTAAAGAGATTTTCAGTGATTTTTTTCCATTTCTATTTTAGGCTTTGGATTTAAAATATTGAGTTCGTTTTCTTTATACTTTCTTGAAATATGAAGTCTAGATTCTTTTTTGGATTGTGACTTTAAATAGTCTAATAATTCTTAAATTATCTTTCCTTGACCTATTTTCCAAGTCATTATTTTTCTGATGAGATTCATGGTTTTTTTTCTATTTTTTCATTCATTTGACTTTTATTATTTCATGATATCTTGTAGCAATCTAAACTTCTACTTGCCCAATTCTAATTTTTAAGGAATTGTTTTTTCGGGCAGCTAGGTGGCGCAGTGGATAGAGGACCAGCCCTGAAGTCAGGAGGACCTGAGTTCAAATCTGACCTCAGACACTTAAGACTTCCTAGCTGTGTGACCCTGGGCAAGTCACTTAACCCCAATTGCCTTAGCAAAAAAAAAAAAAAAAAAAAAAGGAATTGTTTTTTCAATGAATTTTTATATATTTCCCCCTCAATTTGTCAATTTTGCTGTTTAAGAAGTTCTTTTCTTCACTGATTTTTTTTTATGCTTCTTTCCCCATTTGGTCAATTCTGGTTTTTAAAATATTACTTTTCTTAGTATTTTTTTACTTCTATTGTTATTAATTCTTTTTTTATGATTTTATTGTATCACTCATTTGTTTATCCAGTTTTTTTTCCTATCATTCTTAGCTCATTCTTTAGCTTTTTCAAGAATTCTTGTGGGCTTGTGTCCATTAGAGCAAAAGGATGTAGCAGACTCGTACCAGAGCACCCTCAGATTCATACTAGTACATGCTTATGGGGACAACTGCCAATTGGCAGCTATGTTTCTCATTATTCAGTTCCAGTTCACAGATTCACAGAGAACTGAGCACACCTTGGGAGTGGTGTTTCCAGGTAGGGAGGCCCTGGGCAGTATACCAAGAAAAAGAGAAATTTCAGAAATAGGTAGGAATAGTTTGGCTCAGACCCCAGAAACAGATTAGGATTTCACTTCCAGCATCTAAACTGCTGAGAAATAACCAGGGCAGGGATCCCAGACCAAAGTGGAGTCTGCATTTTTGTCACTCTGAACCAACAGAACCTCCCACCTCCCATGATAAGGACTGAATTCAACAGCAGTCTATTATTGCTCTGGACAAAATTCAGGTCAGGAATTTGAAGAATTCCAATCTGGGGAATAGTAATCATACTTTGCCCTGGATCATACCACCCTAGGGGTACTGAAAACTTGCAAGGCCCTGAACATTCTAGAATAAAACAGTACTCAGTCTCCAAAAAAGCAGTTAAGAGGATCAGCTTAGACCATTAGAAGTACATCAAAGCCCAGTCCTAACATTAAGTCCAACTCCAGGAAGGAAGGCAGAAGAATGAGAAAAAAAAAAAAAAAGAATCTTATAATAAATAAAGGGGTTGTTGGCAAAGATGCTCTAGACACAAATTCAAAAGAAGAAATTGACTCTAAAACATCTACAAACAAAGTCTCAGAGTGTGTTAGTGTGTTGGTACAAACTCAACTAGAATTATTGGAAAAGATAAAGCAAGATGTGTTTTTTTTTTAATATTTATGAATGTTTTTATAAATAAAAGTGAAAACATTTGAGGGAAAGAATTGGAAAGGGAATTAACAGATTGGCACAAAATATATAGAATGTTGCCCAAAGCATGAATTATCTCAAAATTACATTATAACAAGAAAAATGAAAATAAAGACAAAGAGCTGAAAAAAAAAGTTGAAGAAAATGTAAGGTATTCCATAGCAAAAAAGAAATTCCCTGGAAAAAAGATCAAGGGGGGGAAAAAAAAGTGTACTAATGAAATGCTAAAAACCTCTCAAAAAAGAACCTGAATATGATATTTCAAGAAATCTCTAACTTGTCTGGATCTCTTAAAAACCAGAAGGCAAAGTGAAAATAGAAAGATCACCTCCAGAAATAAAACCCAAAATGAACATGCCTAAGAACATCATAGTCAAAATTCATAGCTACTAGATCAAAGAAAAGTTATTGCAAGTAACCAAAAAGAAAGAATTCAAGAACTAATGAGCCACAGTCTTGGTCACACATGATTTGACAACTATCATTACAAATGAGCAAAGAACCGGAATGAAATATTCCAGGAGAAAAATGACAAAGATTTACAACCAAGAATAACTTATCCAAAAACAGAAGAGTTAAGAGAAACATAAAAAGATGAACAGAAATGTAAATGATAGTGGATTAAACAAAGATCAAAATAAAAAATAAATATGGAGAGAAGATACATGTATCCCCTCTGAGCCCTATTACTTCTAGGGTAATAAAAAGCATCTGATTAAGCAAAACTTGGGTATAGGGCAGATATGTTATGTTTTGATGCTCTTAAGAGAAGAATGGAAAAAGAAAAGGAATACAGTGTGTAGTGGGAGATGGGGGAAAAGAAAGGAAGGTTAGGGGAAATTTTATCACTTAATTAAAGTGCACAAGTAGAAATTTATGCAAATAAGGAGTAAAAGGTGGAAGAGGGAACTTCACATTCTTCTGAACTGACTAAAGGAAGGAAGAATACACATATACATACAAAAAGAATGGAGTACAGATAAAACATTTTATTCAACAATTAATTAGTAGGAAAGGGGGAAAGTGGGGAGGGAGAATTAGATAGTGGGTTAGGGAAAATATTAATTATAATCAAAATAAACTGAGGATGTATAAAAATATTTATAGATCTTATGACATGGCAAGGAAAGAGAATGCCCATAAATTGTGGAAAGGATGAACAAGTTATAGTATATGAATGTTATGGAATACTAATGTTTTGTAAGAAATTACAAAGGAGACAATTCTAGAGAAACTTGGAAAAACTTATATGATGTGATGCTAAGTGAAATCAATAAAACTAGAAGAATAATTACAATGCTATCACTGTAATAGCAATATGGCAAAGGCAAACAATTTTGAAAGAATTGGGAATTTTTATTAGCTTGATGCTCAATCGTGATTCCAGAGGACTAATGATTTTTCTTTCTCATTTTTTTCTTTTTTGATATGATTTTTCTTATATAGCATGATAATTGTAGAAATATGTATAGAAGAATTGTACATGCTTAACATATATAAAATTGCTTGCCATCTAGGGAAGGGAGTGGAGGGGAGGGAAGGAGAAAAAAACTTGAAACACAGGTTTTGCAGGGCTGAATGTTCAAGACTATGCATATATTTTTTTAAATAAAGACCTTTTAAAAATTAATAATCATGCTTGTAAAAAATTTTTTTTAAATTGTCCTTTCTTCTTTCTGCCTGTGGGGAACTATGGATGTAGAATATATGCATATACCATCAAAATTGTTTGATTTATTGTTTGCTTTTGTTGATCTTCCTCTTTAAAACAATCTTTGTCGAAAGGGATGGTTTAATGAGAATAGGAGGGGGAGAGGGAAATGTTCTAAATAAAGATGAAGTAGAAACAAAATGTATCAATAAAAATAAGATCACAGAAAGAAAGAACGTAGAAGAAAGAGACAATCACTAATATAACAAATTCTTTAAAAAGATAGATAGCAAACTATATCAGATGGACTGGTTTGTGTAATATAAGAAAATAATTCCACCGAACAATAAGAATAGGATAGACTAGTAATACTTGCTTAGAGAAGCCACAAGTCTCTTACAACTTTTAGAATTCTACCATGAAGAAATTGTCTGATAGAAAGATATTATGCTGGCACACTCAATCAGGTCTATTGCCTCTGAAAGGAGTTGTATCTTTGCCTAAAATGACCTCAGTTGATTGTTGCTAGCTGTGCCTTCAAAATTTCCAACCAATTATATTATCCTCCGCATCTATGATAGCTCTGATTTTGTAATCAATTATATTGTTTCCCCACTCTGTAATGCTACCTTGTAGTTTTTTAATGTTTCTCCTTTTATCCATAAAAATTATGTCAGCCCTCATTCAGGGTCTTAGCCAGCTGAGGAGGCTGAGCTTTATTGGCAAATTGGTCCTTCATTAATTGATTATGTTCAATAAAATAAAATTACCTCAATTATTACAATACTTGTGTAATAGGATTTATATGTTATAAGTGTATGATGTGCCCCTTAGAGGCCACAGCACATCCTCATACACTCTCCTACACACTACATGTCTATTCTGTATTTTACCTGCCAAACTAACAAAAGTGGAGACAAGGGTTTTGGGAAAGTAGAAAAGTTTTGGAACAGTTGCTATGGAAATTCAGAGTTTCATATGTAAGGTACATTCTCTTTAAGCTCCTTTTCCTAAAGAGTGATTAGTTGATGTGGGCAGCAAAATGGAAAAGAAATTAAAGGCCATCTCAACCAACCCTTTTATTTTGTAAATAAGGGAGACTGGTTTCCAATGAGGTTTCCAAGAAAGATTTGAATATGGTTGCATATGTGGAAATGAACAGAAATAGGATTTGAACCCAAGTTGTCCCCTTCCTCAACCCCAGGTCCAACCCATTTGCCATCAGAAATGAATTAAAGGTTTGAAGAATAGTAGTGAGGGCTTAAAGCAGGTTAAATAACATGAATTTGTGCTGAATTGAATTAGTGCCTTTTATAACTTTCTCCATCAATGTGTGTCCAGGAGTAGGATTAGAGATTAGATTAAGATTGCTAAGAATTTAAAAGTGGAGGGAAGCATGCTGTTGAAATAACTCACCATATTATAAATTAGGTTCTCAGATCAGCAGAAAAAGTTATTTAATTAAAAAAAAACTGAAATTCAATATAATTCAAACCTAATCACGTATTATAATGTTCTTCATGTAGTAAGACATTTTGAGTTCAATAAGACAGTACAAATAATATATCCCATTGCCAATACCCTCAAAATAGGCCTAGGGATAGGGATATTGGCTTTGTATCCAGATATTGAATAAAGATGATGCCCTATAATAGCATGTAGAAGATTCCATAAGCTGCAACAGGAATCAGGGAGGGAGAACATAAGACATTTCAATCTAGTTTTGGTGGATGCAGGAGAGATTGGTGGAAAGGAGGCTTAGGAGTTCTGACAATCAGAACATTGGGCAAAGAATGAGAAGCAAACTCGGGGAGAAAAGTGTAATAAGTTTGTCTGGGGAAGTAGTCCAAAAGATAAAAGTAGTCCTTGAATAGGAACTTGCATATGAGGAAAGTCTTGTTTGAACAAGAATTTTCTTACTATTAAATTGTGGAAAAACAACTCAGTGACAAAAAGAATGACCACATTTACACCAAAATATTTATAGCAGCATTTTTGTGGTAGAAAAGAAGTGAAAATAACATAAATGCTCATTTTTTGGAGAATAGCTAAAAATAAACGGTGGTACATAAATAATCTTATAAGTGTGACATGATACCTTCTTTTGCAGGAAAAAGAAAAACTGCAAAAGGCAAAAGTCCTAATGAAATAACATTGGAGAATTGAAATATTACAGTTCCCCCTTAGCATTCCCACTCCCAGAAATGGAAGAATGTATAATTATTTTTTTTCTGAATGATATTTATTACAAGGAAGAGCTTCAATTTGGGAAGGACATTTGATGCATAGCAATACTGATGAAAAAAAGAAAATTAAGAAAAGAGTATCAGTGAAACATTGAAAATTACTTGAAGAAAACAGAAGAACATTCAGAAGGGATCTTAAACAAGAAGAGCAGTTTTTCTTTACTATTACCATATTTTAACATGTAACTATAAATTTAATTCATACTTTTAAAATATACTCCCTGTACATAATAATTCACAGTTTCATATGTAAGGTGCATTTTCTTTAAGGTTCTTTTCCTAAAGAGTGGTTAGTTGATGTGGGTAGCAAAATGGAAGAGAAATTAAAGACCATCTCAACCAACTCTTTTATTTTATAAGTAAGGAAAACTGGTTTCCAATGAGATTTTTGAGGAGGATTTGAATATAGTTATATATGTAGAAATGAAGAGAAATAGGATTTGAACCCAAGTTGTCCCCTCCTTCACCCCTGCCCCAGGTCCATCACATTTGCGATAATATGACTTGCAACCTCTAAGAAGAATTCAGTGCAGAAGGATAGATCATGAAGGGATATTTGTCTCCATTCTATTTTCTTGTGTATTTCTTTTCATAGCTTAGTGTGGAAACAATATTTTGATCCTAACAGATCCTAATTCCACATTTTTGTTCTTGGGTTTCAAAAAGCTTAGATTTGCTATAAAGAATTCTGGGTTAGACATTTTTTTTCCCTAAAAGATCATGGGAATGGGATTTCTTATAGATAAACTTGCTTTCTTCAGGATATTTGAAAAATCTATATGCCAGAATTTACTATAATTAATAATCTTAACACTTTACCTCTTTAGCTTTACCTGTTAGAACATACTAACAATCCATCTCCCTAGAGATGTTAAACCTCAGTTATATTTTGGATACTTCTATTATCTAGTCTATATCATATACCTTCATCAATCTCTCAATGTCATGTACCTCAGTTAATCTTGTTCAAGACTCTCAGTTGATTGCCTTCAGAGGGTAGTGCAACTGAATGAGCTTCTTCACTGAATCTCTTTCTTAATGAGGGTCTTTTTCTTTATGGTCTGAGTCATAATAATAAAAGCTATGCCTTCATTACTGGAAAAAGAAATGGCAAATTACTCCATTATCTTTGCCAAGAAAACCCCATGGACAATTTGATCATGGGGTCATGAAGAGTCAGATGTGACCAAATGACTCAACAGCAATAACGTCTAGATTATGCTGAAAATTTCCATGCTCTGGGGTAATTCTCCAACATCATTGTTGGAATAAAAGATCTGAGGTAAAACCAGACCCTAAAATACAACATCTCCTTTCTTTTTCAGGCTATAGGTCCATTCATTGCTTCTTCCATTTATTGCTTCTTGCTCAATTTTTTGCTTAAGACCTACCTGAACTTTTAGATTTGTGAGTGCTATTTTGGATAACCACTTTGAAGGCAACTTTCATTTTGTGTACTAATAATTTGTTGGTGTTAGTAGAAAATTTTTAAATTTTTCTTTCAAATCAGTTTGTAGATATCCATATATAAAGGATCCTAGACAAGTATTCAAAAATTAACCTTCCTTGAATAAAGGCTAGGGGTATATGTTAGATGATGAAAAAATATCCACTCTTATCTAAAGCTATCAAAGGACTGATAGAATCCTCAGCAAAAAAATAATATGAAAAAATTATGGTAATTTTTTTTGAAGAGCATTGGCTCTGGATTCAGTAGAAGAGAGATGAAATCCCATCTATGACATTTATTACCTATGTGACTGAGCAAGTTGCTTAGTCTCCTTGTTCTCAATGTACTCTTCTGAGTACATTGGTTCCTTTCAGCTCTAAATATAAGAAACTTAGAACCTCTGAGTGTGAGAAAATTAGAAAACAAATTTCATATGTAAATACAAAACCATCCAGAGTTATTATCAGAGCAACCAAGCTCAGAGAACCTGTGACAACTACAGTTTGTTTTCTTTTTAATGGAACATGTTCTCAGACAGTATAGTCTTTGGTTGTTGACTTTTGGATGCTTGACTCTGAAATCTTTTCACACAGTTCTGCGGCTTAGAGAAAGGAATGGCAATTAGCTCACTGAGTTAGTGGGATGGAGTCTGGTAAAGTTGACTAATTATTTCTTTGATGTTCTCTGCAGTTAACATGCTTAAGATACTTGATTCAAGACCAAGTAGCTCCCAGCTTCAGGAAGAAGGGGCAATTGAACTTCTAGTGATTCAGATTTTGGCAATTCTCTACTGAACACAAAATTGTGAACCTCAATGTCTAGGCTTTGATATGTGAGTTGTTAATTTATTTTACTTGGGTTTCTCCCCCATTAGATTGATAACATTTAATATTTGGCTTGCATATACCTGGTACTGGTCAATCTAACAAAACAGTATCATCACAAATCTATTGAATCACCTTCCTGACTGTGATCATATTTCCAGCTCATTGTGGGAATTTCTGGATAAATATTTTAACATGTAATTTAAAAAATACAACATATGTTTTTTAAAGGAAACAAAAGAAAAGGGCAGCAAAAAATGGGTTTTGTATGAAAAATAAGATTTGTATTTATTGTCAAAGCATACATGGCTAATACTGGCACTGTTAGGGATAAACTTTTTTTTAAGCTTTTTATTTTCAAAACATATGCACAACATTGACTCTTACATAGCCTTGTGTTTCAGATTTTCCCCTTCTTCCCTTTACCTCCTCTCCTAGATGGCAAACAATCCAATATGTGTTATACATGTTAAAATATATGTTAAATCCAATATGTGTAAACATATTTATACAATTTTCTTGTTGCACAAGAACAATCAGATCAAAAAGGAAAGAAAATGAGTAAGAAAACAAAATGCAAGTGAACAGCATCAAAAAAAGAGACACTCAGCACCCACAGTCCTCTCTCTGGGTGTAGATGGTCTTTTCATCACAAGATCATTGGAACTGGCATCAATCATTTCATTGTTGGAAAGAGCCAAGTCCATCAGAATTGATTATTGTATAATATTGCTGTTGTTGTATACAATGATCTCCTGGTTCTGCTCTTTTCACTCAGCATCAGTTCATGTAAGTCTCTCTAGGTCTCTCTATATTCATCCTGCTGGTTATTTCTCACAGAACAATAATATTCCATAACATTCATATACCATAACTTTTTCAGCCATTCTCCAACTAGGGATAAACTTTTTGATGTCTAATATAAGTAGAAAAAGAACTTTGTTTTAATATAAATTGCTGAAATGTGTACATATGAATGAAGAGATTTCAAACAGGATTTTTGACATTTTAGGAGAGAAAATTATCTGTGTATATATCTGAGGACTGGAGTCTCTTTATTAACAATATGTCATGATATCTTCCTTGTGTGCAAACAATTTAATTGTTTCATAGATTATTTAATAAATTTCATTTATTAAAAACTAGAGAAATATAAATATGAAGAAACACAATTTCAAGAACATCAGAGATAATTTTGTTGGAGACTTCAGAACTGAGGCATGATATCTACATTTAAAAATTCTTTTTTCTTACTAAAGAGAGTAATCCTCAATTTCTGTTGGATCTTTCCTGATTGTTTGGAGAGAAATGACCTCATTGGCCAAAACCTGCTATTGCCCTTCATCACCATCTAGAATTGCACTTGCAGTAGTGAACCAGTTGTTGAACCAGATTTGTGCTGCCATGAGCTCCATTTTGATTGAATAGCACAGAATCTGTGCAGAATAAAGGCTGGTCTGAGTCTAGAGAAATCCAATTCAAAAAACTTTGCAACTGTCTAGGTTAAAGATAACCATGTTTTTTTTTTTGTTTTTGTTTTTTTTTTTTTTGTTTGTTTTTTACATTGAGTTATTTTCTAAATATTCTTTTAAGGGTAACAATTAATTGAATTTGCTTTAAAGATTTCAAGTAGAGAAAAGATGGGGATTTCCCCAGCTGAAGAGTAGTTTGGATCAACAGTGGTGAGTAAAGCAATTTCATGTTACTGAATGGATCAATAACATTGAAGCCTGCAATCTAAAGTTGTGAGTTGCCCTAAATTTATGAGCTTTCCTGCCTTGTGTGTTTTTTTGGCCAGCTTCCTATAAATGTGTGCCTATTCTTCACAATAGCTATAAGGTTCATTGATAAAACAGTGTGATATGCATTTACACGTGTATTATGATGCATTAATTAGTGCGGGAGCTCAGACTAACATATAATGATCTCATTACACACATCTAACACTATCTTTCTTTTGTTATCTATATGTTAAAATGTTCATGCTTTTCATAGAGAAGAAATATAAAATAAAAATTATGAAGAGGGATGGGATCAAGAAATAGTAAGGCAGGTCTTACTCAAGAAGGAGAGCTAAATATTAAAAATATATATATATATATACATACATATAAAACATATATAAAAAACAGAACACTTTGTACAATAACAAAGAATTGGGAACAAATTAGATAATCAATTGGGAAATGTCTAAATAAATTGAGGTACATAAATGCAGTGGAATATTACTGTGTTGTAAGAAAAAAATGACTATGATTAGTATAGACGTAAAGGGGGTTATTTATATGAGCATGTGAAAAATGAAGTAAGCAGAACCAGGAAAATAATATGCACAATAATCAAAACAATGTAAGTGGAAAGAACAAGAAAAATTAAACTGGAACACTAAGTAATTATAATGACCATGTCTGGTAATGAAGATGATGTAAGAAAATGCATCTCCCTCACAATGTAAAATCACAACAAAACCAAAAGAAATAAAAGGAATTATCAGAATGTATTATACCAGCAAAACTGGGAATATAAAAAGAAATAGATGATTATCATCAAAAATATAAAAGACTCAAATCAATAGAATACAAAATAGAGATCAAAATAATTTAGTCTCAGAAAAAGGAAACAGCAGTAGTTGTAATGGAAATGTGGAGGGACAGAGGCTTATAACACTCTTCATTTATAAGAGAATATATCAAACTTTAAAAGAATAGTTGATACCAATACAAAATATTTCATTTTAAGGCAGAAAAAAATTCATTTTACTGATGATAAACAGTCTTGATGCTTAACCAAGGAAGGAGAACTATAAAGCAAAATCATTAATGAATATCAATTCAAAAATAAATCTTGTCAGACAGGTTACACAGCATTTCAGTCAAGAAATCATTTATTTTGTCAAGTTGGATTTATACCAAAGATGTAAGGATGGTTCATCATTTGGAAATCAACAAAAATAACCTATTTAAAACAAAAAATCTAAGCCCTCGTCATTTTCTGAATAGATGCAAAAAAAAGTATTTGACAAAATACAATGTGCTTTTGTGTTTTATGTAAAAACTCTAAAAATTTTAGGGATTTTTTTAATGATAGCATCTATCTAAAACCTAAAGCCTTATTTTATATGAAATAAGGATATCTTAGAAGCTTTCCTATTAAAAATAAGAGTAATCTCCCTTTCTCAGCTATTATTTGAAATATACATAAAAATGCTATCCATTATCAAAAGACAAGAAAAAATAAAGGAATAAAATTAGACAAATAGGAGATGAAATGATCCCTATTTGCTTATGGCATGATGTTTTACTTATTTTTCCCATTTAATAGTGGGTTTTTTTCAATTCCATGTAAAGATAGTTTTTAATATCCACTTTAATAAGATTTTGACTTCCAAATTTTTTCCTCCTCTCTCCCTGTCCTCTCCTCTCCCCAAGGTGGCAAGCAGCCTGATATAGGTTATACATGTACAATCATGTGAAACATATTTCCACATTAGTCATGTTATGAAAGAAGACTCAGAGCAAAAGGGAAAAACCAGGAGAAAGAGGAAAAAAACAAAAGTGTAAACAGAAAAAAATTTTAAAGTGAAAATAGCTTCAATCTGCATTCAAACTTAATAGTTCTTTCTCTGGTTATGAATAGAGACTTTTTGGATTATATCATTGTATTGCTGAGGAGAGTTAAGTCTATCAAGGTCAATTATTATATACTGTTTCTATTACTGTGTACAATTTTCTTCTGATTTTGCTCAATTTACTCAACATCTGTTCATGTAAGTATTTACAGGTTTTTCTGAAATTTTCCTGCTTATCATTTCTTATAGAACAATAGTATTTCATTACATTCATATACACAATTTGTTCAGTCATTCCCAGTTGATGAGCATCCCCTCAGTTTCAAAGTCTTGCCACCACAAAAAGAGTTGCTATAAATATTTTTGTACATATGCGTCCTTTTCCCTTTTTTATTATATCCTTGGGATAGTATAAATCTAACAATGATATTTCTGGATGAAAGGATACGCACAGTTTTATAGCCCTTTGGGCATAGTTCCAAATCATTCTCCAGAATGATTGAATCAGTTCACAATCCCACCAACAATACATTAGTATTCTGATGTTCCCACATCTCCAACATTTATAATTTCCCTTTTCTGTCACATTAGCCCATCTAATAGGTGTGAGGTGGTACCTCAGAGTTTTTTATTTTTATTTCTCTAATCAATAGTAACTTAAAACATATTTTATATGATTTCAGAGGGCTTTATTTCTTCATTTGAAAACTATTTGTTCATATCCTTTGATCATCAATAAATTGGGGAATGATTTGTCTTCTTATAAATTTGACTCAGTCTCTATATTTTTTAGAAGTAAGGCCTTTATTAGAAACAATGCCACTAAAAAAATTGTTTTCCAGCTTTCTGCTTTCCTTCTAATCTTATTTGCATTAGCTTTGTTTGTGCAAAACCCTATTGATTTAATTTGATTTGACTTAATTAAATTTGATTTAATGTAACATAATGCTTTACTTTAAAAAACAGTCCTAGAAAACAAGTAGATAAATTGAAATAATAACTTCATCAAGTGGCAAGCTCTGAAAATAAAGCCACAAAAGATATTCCTTTATATTAAAATCTAAGTAGCAATAATAAAAAACCTATTTAAAAATAACTTTAAAATGCATAAAATATGTAAAAGTCAATCTGTCAAACAATATTCCATACCTGAATATGTTCATTTGCAAAATGTGTCTTAAAAAAAAATGGAGAACTAAAGCAGCTAAAGGAAGATTTGGTGATCATAACTCAGCCATGTCAATATGATAAAAATGAAAATATTACTAATAAGTTTACAAATTTAATGTCATACCAATCAAATTACTAAAGAAACAATTTATGGAGCCAGACAAAATAAAAAGGAAATTTATTTGGAAGACTAAAATAACTAGGATTACAACAAAGGAAGTAATGAAAAAAAGAGATAAGGATAAAGGGAGACTGGCACTCTCAGATTTCAAATTTTATTATAAAATATCAATCATTGATACTATTTTGAATTGGATTTTTAAAAATATAATAAGGGAACAGACTGGAAAGGAAAGAATTAAAAATAACTGAACTAAATAACTTAGTGTTTGATAAACCTAAAACATAAATTACCTGGGAAAGAAATTAAGCTGTCTAGCAAAAACTAATCTTAGACCAACATTTTATACCATATTGCACAATAAATTCAAGATGGATATGCAACCTGAATATTAAAGATCATATCACAAAAAATTTGAAATAACAATTCATATACCTTTCACAGCCATGGATAGGGGATAATTTTTGGATCAAATGAAGGAAAGGAAATTACAAAAGATAAAATAGATCATTTTTATTACATGAAATTGGAAAGATTTTGCCACACAAAATTAATGCATCTGAGATGAAAAGAGAGGCAATCAACTTACAAAAAAAAATCTTCGTACTGAAAATCTCAAATAAGAGTTTAATATCCAAAATATATTAGACAACTAATAGAAATAGATAAGACCAAAAGTCATTCCCAAGAACATGAACAAATAATTCTCAGAAGAAAAATTGCAACCTATTAGTAGTTATATGTAAGAATCTATAAATAAAAATCAATTAAAAAAAGAAAATTAACCTTCCTTCCTTCTTTGTGAGGTGCAAAACAGTCCCAAAACTGTCATATTTGATTGATTTGTTGGTTAGTTCTATTAAGTTGCCTTTTATCGTTTAATAATTCTTTTATTATAGGAATGGTTCTCTGGGCAGGGAAAGTGTAAGGAATAGATATGGAAATGATATAAAACAAAAGAATGCACACAAAAAATTTAGACAAGAGTTTCAATAAAGTAGCAATTGCAAAATTCATAAAAATCATTAATACTTCTATACAGCAAGAACAAAATCCAGAAACAAGTAATAGAAAGATAAATGTCACATAGAATAACTATGAAATGCACAAAATATCTGCAAACCAATCTATCAAAATACATTCAAGATTTAGCTAAATGTGTAATGTGGGACTAACCAAAGAAGTTCCTAGTGGGTTACTTAGAACATACACAAATATTCTTTCTTTGCCTAATTTCAATTTAATATGTGGAGATTTAGTAAGCCTACTTTTAGCTATGAGTCAGGGGCTGACGTGCAGGAGGAAAAGGGAGTACACAGTTTGGGAGGAAGAGAAAGGAAATGTTTTGTACCAATCAGTTTAAGATTAAGCCCACTCTTCCTAGAGCCTGAGCCTGTATAGAAGATGTTTTATGTAATTTCTGACCTTAATATATTTTCAGCTAGGTGGTGCAATGGGTCTCAAGTTAGGAAACCCTGAGCTTAAATCCAGCCTCAGATACTTACTCACTATGTGCCATTGGGCAAGTCATAAAAAATAAATAAGTAAATGAACAAACAAATAAAAAAATGGATGAAAATATATAAATAAATGAATGAATAAGTAAACAAACAAATAAATGAATAAATAAATAAATGAAAACCTCCGTTTACCTCAATTTCCTCATTTGTAAAATGGGGTAAATAATAGCACCTACTTCCCTATTTCCCAAATGAGATAATATTTGTAAAGCAATTACCCATAAGTAGGTAAATACCAGCTATTACTGTTGTTATTATTTTCTTCTCAATAGTAATATTACTTTGTAAAAGCTAACTGCTATCAATAGATTGATCAGTTTTGGGAGCAGTCACTGGATAAGGGCTAATGAGTGAGAATATTAGAAATTATAATTCTTTGAGAACTTGATAATATAACCCTGAGAGGAGTAGTCAATTGCCTTTTTCCCTAGCCTGCCAACTAGTGAAATGAGTGTTGAGGGAAAGCTCTAGAGAAGAAGCCACTAATACAAATATAAAACATTCTTTAACAAAATTAAAAATGACTTAAATAACTGGAGGAATTTTCATTGCTTGTGGTCAGCCTATATCAATATGATAAAAATGGAAATATTATCAGTAAAATAGACTAGATAATCAAGTTTTAGAAATACTTCATTATTTATTACTTATAAATAATTTAATTCAATAACATAGTAATGGATAAACTCAAGGATATAAATCATTTGGGAAAGGACTCCCCTTTTAATAAAGAATGATGGGGAAACTAGAAATCTATGGGGGGGGAAGAGAATGGTTTATACTAGCTTCTTAGAAACAGCAAGCTATGTATGAAAAGTTACATTTTTTAAAAATCAGAGGAAAATAAGTAATGATAAATTTTAGAATTATGAGAAGAATTTTTTGTGAAAAAAAGTTTTTAAGTGGATTATTTGATTATATATATCATATATATATACACACATATATATGTCATATTCATTTTTGATCATATCCCTTCTTTCTACCTTGGGAGCTCTCACTCATTTAAAAATGATAATAATAAAGGAAAAGGACCAATAAGAAAAAACAAACAACACATCAACTCTGACTGAATATATAAGCACCATCATCCATAATTCTGTTATTAGTGTTCATCCTTCATTTTTTTTTAAGAGGAGCAATGACATCACAGGACCATGTAAATTGGATTTAAATGAGACCAAATTGCAGGGTTGTCAGTCTCACTCACCATGAAATCAAAATCCAGAGGCAGGACAACTGGCAGTGGCCCAAGATACAGTGAATGACTTTGGTGTCTTCAATGTCTGACAAGCTCTAAGTCCTCTGCAGCAGCTGCTTCAGACACCTTCATAACCCTTGCAGAAAATTATTCTCACTTATCCATTCTGCCAGGGGAAATGTCTTCACATGCTTGGTACAGTCATCCCCCTAATTCACAGGCAGATTTTTAAGCCTGTTGGTTACCCTCAATCTGGATTAGTCCATTAACCAAGACAAGTTTACTAGGATGTGCCCATTGTGCAAGCTACAGCTTCTTGAAGCCAACGATGGGAGTCCCACAGGACTCTGGATTAGGTCTTCTTCTCTTCTCCCTCTAGATTATTTCATTTACTGAACTCATTACCTTCCATGGAGTCAGTTATCTCTCTGCTTATAATTCTCAAATCTTCTCATCTAATACAAATCTCTCTGCTGATCTTCAGTCTCATGTCTAACTGACTGTTAGTTATCTTATGTTCAGTAGACGTCTTAAACTCAACATATCCAAAACTTAATTCACTATCTTTCCTTTACAAACTCTCTCCCATTCCAAACTTCCAAACTTCTACCTTTCCTATTACAAGTAATATTAAATTAAATATTAGACATTGGAAAAACTAAACAAAATAAATAAAACATAATGAAATATAAATATTATGAGACTTTAAAAAGTCAATATATATTTTCAGGGATCTTTATGTTTGGTAAGTTCCCCCTTTTCAACTTTTGACCTTCTTTTTAAAATTCATTATTTATTTATAACATTCTATTTTTTTTTTAAATTTTGAGTTCTAAATTCTCTCCCTCCCTCCCACCATTTTTATTTGAATACCATTTATATATACAAAATCATGCAAAACATATTTCTACATTAGTCATATTTTTTCCTAAGAAGCAAGGAAAATAAAAAAGTGAGAAAATTATATTTTAATTTGCATTCAGAGTTCCTCAGTTCTCTCTCTGGCAGTGGATAGTATTTTTTCATCACGAGTTCTTTGGATTTGTCTTGGATCACATTAATGATCAGAGGAGCCAAGTCTTTTACAATTTATCTATCACTACAATGTAACTGTTACTAATTCAATGATCTCCTGGTTCTTCTCATTCTACTTTGCATTAATCCTTTTAGGACTTGCCATGCCTTTTCTGAAACCATCCCTCTTGTCACTTCTTATAGCATACTAGGACTCCACTATAGTCATGTGCCATAACTTGGTCAACCATTCACCAGTTGGTAGAATTCTCTCAATTTGTAGTTCTTTTCTACTACAAAAAGAGCTGCTATATATTTTTTACATTTAGGTCTTTCTCCTTTTTCTTTGATCTCTTTCTGATATAGACTGGTGGTGTTACTAGATTAAAAAACATTCACAGTTTCATAGCCCTTTAGGCACATCCAAATTATTCTCCAGAATAGTGGTACTAGTTAGTTCACTACTTCACCAGCAGTTCATTAGCACACATATTTTCCCTCGTCTCCTCTAGCATTTGTCATTTCTGATAGATGAGAGATAGTATCTCAAAGTTGCTTTAGTATGCATTTCTCTAATCAATAGTGATTTTGATCCCTTTTTTATATAGCTATACATAGCTTTAATTTCTTATTTTAAAAACTGTCTTTTTATATCCTTTGATCATTTATCAATTGGGAACTGGCTCTTATTTTTATAAATATGACTCAGTTCTATAATCAGTATAAATGAGAAATATGGCCTTTTTTGGAGAAAGGTTATAAAATCTTTTTTATAATACTGCATTGTCTATGGTTCTTTTTAGCATAAAGCAATTTCCCTGATTATCTCTTTTAGTTAGGTTTATTTTTGCCTTTGCTTTGTCTGAGATCATGATTACTACATTTGCTTTTTTTTTTTTAGTTCACCTGAAGCTTATTAGATTCTGCTTCAGCCCCTTAACACTGTGTGTCTTTCCATATTAAGTATATCTCTTGCAAGCAACATATTGTAAGATTCTGGTTTCTAATTCATTCTGCAATTCCATTTTATGAGTGACTTTATCCCACTCATATTCACAGTGGTGATTACTGTATATTTCCCTCCATGCCATTTTCTTTTTTCTTTTCCCTTCTCTTTTTTTATCCTGTCCCTCCTCAAAAGACCATTTTACTTACAAGCACAGCTTCCTTAATCTACCCTCCATTTTATTATCCCATTCTTCTCTCATTTCCTTTTTCTCCTGTTTCCCCTATTAAGTAAGTTGCATTTCTGTACATAATTGAGTGTGTGAATACATATATACATATATGTATGTATGTGTATATACACACATACATATATGTGTGTGTATACACACATACACACACACACATATATATTCTCTCCTCTTTGAACCAATTTCAATGAGTGAGATTCAGGAATTGACTGCTAACCCTTCATTTCCCCTCCATTATAAAAGCTCTTCCTTGTGTGTCTCTTTTATGTGATATATTTTACTCCATTCTACTTCTCCCTTATCCCAGGGCATTCCTCTTTCTCATTTCTCATTTTTGTTTTTTGGGGATCATCTCAACAGAATGGACTCACACCCATGTACTCTAAATATGTGAATACCTTTTAACTGCCCTAATAATGATAACATTTTTAGGAGTTACATGTATCATTTTCTCAAATAGGAATGTAAGCAGTTTAACTTTATTGAATCCTTTAAGATTGCTGTTTTATGTTTACCTTTTTAATACTTTTGAGTTTTGTGTTTTAATGTCATATTTTCTATTCAGCCTTTTTGTCAAGAATGTTTGAAAGTCCTCTATTTTTTTTTAAATACTCATTTTCCCCTGGAGGATTACACTCAATTTTTCTGGATAGATTATTTTTAGTTGAAATATATATTCAAATATATATAATATATTCAATATTGAATATGCATAATATATTCAAAATATATACATAGATGGTTTTCAACATTTATCCCAGGAGCAGCAAGGTGGTGCAGTGGATCTGCCCTGAAGTTAGCCCTGAAGTCAGAAGGATCTGAGTTCAAATCTGTCCTCAGACACTCAACACTTCCTAGCTGTGTGACCCTGGACAAGTCACTAAACCCCAATTGCCTCAGGAAAAAAAAAAAAAAAAGAGTTACAACATTCCCCCCTGCAAAACCTTGTGTTGCAAGGTTTCCCCTTTCTCCCATGCCTTCCCCAGACAGCAAGTAATTCAATATATCTTAAACATGTGTAATTCTTTTATACCTATTTCTACAATTATTTTGCTGCACATGAAAAATCAGATCAAAAAGGGAAAAATGAGAAAGAAAACAAAATGGAAGCAAATAACAACAAAAAGTTGAAAAATACTATGTTGTGATCCATACTCAATCCCCACAGTCCTCTCTCTGGATGCAGATGGCTCTCTCCATCACAAGTCTAATGGAATTGGCCTGAATCGATGTTGGAATCTTTACAAATTGTTAAGTCATTAGAATTGATAGAGACAATAATTAGTCACTAGAGTTGATAGAGATAATAATTATCTAATTTAGCATGGTTCAGTATGATTGATCTGATCCTACAAGGAGATGTTATGGGCCAGAAGAAACAAGGTACTAAGTGGAACTGAGAAACAATGCTTGTGTTCACACCTTTACTCACTGGAGTTCACATGTTTGGGAGATTTCAGGATTTAATATGAGATATCCGAATTCACATCTCCCTGAAGCTCTCTCATTGTTTGAAAAGAGCCACCATCAGAATTAATTATTACATAACCTAGTTGTTGCTGTGGACAATGATCTCTTGGTTCTACTCACCTCACTTAGCATCAGTTCATGTAAGTTTCTCCAGGTCTTTCTGAAACCATCCTGTTCATTATTTCTTATAAAATAATAATATTCCATAACATTCATATACTGTAACTTAGTCAGCCAATCTCCAATTAATGGGCATCCACTCAGTTTCCAGTTTCTAGCCACTACAAAAAGACCTGCTACAAACATTTTTGCACATGTCAGACCTTTTCCCTTTTTTATGATCTTTTTGGAATATAGTCCCACACTGTTAGGTCAAATTCTGATAGCCCTTTGGGCATAATTCCAAATTGCTCTCCAAAATGGTTGGATCAGTTCACAAGTCTATCAACAATGTATTAGTGTCCCAGTTTTCTCACATCCCCTCCAACATTCGTCATTATTTTTTCCTGTCATCTTAGCCAATCTGAGAAGTGTGTAGTAGTACCTCAGAATTATCTTAATTTGCATTCCTCTGCTCAATAGTGATTTAGAACATTTTTGTATGACTAGAAATGATTTCAATTTCTTCATCTGAAAATTGTCTGTTCAACTGGGAAATGAATATAAACTGCTTGCATTTTTATTTTTCTTCCTGGGTTATTTATACCTTCTGAATCCAATTCTCCCTGTGCAACAAGAAAACTGTTCGGTTCTGCACACATATATTGTATCTAGGATATAACCTATTTAACATGTAAAGGACTGCTTACCATCTAGGGGAGAGGGTGGAGGGAAGGAGGGGAAAAATCAGAACAGAAGTGAGTGCAAGGGATAATGCTGTAAAAAATTAACCTGGCATGAGTTTTATCAATAAAAAGTTATTTTAAAAAAATTGTCTGTTCATATCCTTTCACCATTTATCAACTGAAGAATGGCTTGTATTTTTATAATTTTGAATCAATTCTCTATATACTTCAGAAGGCCTTTATCAAAACCCTTGGATGTAAATTTTTCTCCCAACTTTCTGCTTTCCTTCTAATCTTAACTGCATTGGTTTTTTCTTTTCTTTAATTTAATTTTTTTACTTTTTAATTTACTTTTTAATTTAATTAATCAAAATTATCCATTTTGCATTTCATAAGGTTCTCTAATTCTTCTTTGGCCATAAATTCCTTCCTTTTCCACAGATCTGAGAGGTAGACTATCGCTTGTTCTCCTAATTTGCTTTATAGTATCACCCTTTATGTCTAAATCATGAACCTATTTCAACCTTAATTTGGTATAAAATGTTAGGTGTTGGTCAATGCTTAGTTTCTGCCATACAATTTTCCAATTTTCCCAACAATTTTTATCAAATGTTGAGTTCTTATTTCAGAAACTGGAGTCTTTGGGTTTATCAAACACTAGATTACTATAGTCATTGACTATTGTGTCTTGTGAGCCTAATCTGTTCTATTTCTTAGCCAGTACCAAATGGTTTTGATGACTGCTACTTTATAATATAGTTTCAGATCTGGCACAGCTAGGCCACCTTCATTTGAATTTTTTTCATTAATTCCCTTGAAATTCTTGACCTTTTGTTCTTCCAGATGAATTTTGTTATTATTTTCCCCTAGTTCTGGAAAGTAATTTCTTGGCAGCTTGATTGGCATGACACTGAATAAATAGATAAATTTAGGTAGAATTGTCATTTTTGCTATATTTGCTCAGCCTACTCATGAGCACTTGACATTCTTCCAATAGTTTAGATCTAAGTTTATGTTAGATCGTAATTGTGTTCACATAGTTCCTGACTTTGTCTTGGCAAGTAGATTCCCAAATGTATTATATTATCTACAGTTATTTTTAATGGAATTTCTCTTTGTATCTCTTGCTACTAGACTTTGTTCTAATATATAGAAATGCCAATGATTTATGTAGATTTATTTTGTATACTACAACTTTGCTAAAGTCCTAAATTATTTCTAGTAGCCTTTTAGTTAATTCTAGAGTGATAATTTTATTTCCTCATTACCAAGTCTAATTCCTTTAATTGCTTTTTTTTCTTATTGCTAAAGCTAACATTTCTAATACAGTACTGAATAACAATAGTGAGAGTGAACAACTTTGTTTCACCCCTGATCTTACTGGAAATGCTTCTAATTTATCCCCATTACATATGATTCTTGCTGATGATTTAGATCGATACTACTGATCATTTTAAGGAAAATTCCATTTATTCCTATGTTCTCTAGTGTTTTTAATAGGAATTGGTGTTGGATTTTCTCAAATGCTTTTTCTGTATTTATCAAGATAATCATATGACTTCTGTTAATCTGGGTACTGACATAGTCAATTATGCTAACAGCTTTCCTAATATTGAACCAGCTCTGCATTCCTAGTGTAAATTCTACTTGGTCATAGTGTGTTATCGTAGTGATAACTTGCTGTAATCTGTTAATATTTTATTTAAGATTTTTGCATCAATATTAATTAGGAAAATTGGTCTATAATTTTTTTCTCTATTTTGATCCTTCCTGGTTTAGGTATCAGTACCATATCTGTCTCCTAAAAGGAATTTGGTAAAACTCCTTATTTCCCTATTTTTTCCAAATAGTTTACATAGTATTGGAATTAATTATCACATCTAACTTTTCTAAAATTCTATTCATCTCCTTCCCTTCTTTCTTGTTTAGTTTATGGTTAGATTTATTTAGTTCTGAGAGGGGTAATTGAGACCCCCTACTATTATAATTTATTGTCTATTTCCTTCTGTAGCTCATTTAACTTTCCCTTTAAAGAATTCAGATGCCATGCCATGTGATGCATATTCACTACTGATATTAATATAATTAATAATTTATTGAAAAATTCATCTTTTTAAAATTTTTACTCTTTACTTCTTTTACTTTTACTAAGTCTGAGCAACCACTGCCGTTTTTTAATTCTGCTGTCCATTTCTTTATGATGGTGGCTGCAAAATCTTGTGTGATTCTGACTGTGGTTCCATGATACTTGAATTCTGTTTTTTTTTTTTTTATCTCTTTGCAATATTTTTCCTTTAACCTAGGAGTTATAACATTTGACTGCAATATTTCTACTTATTTTCATTTCAGTATTTTTTTCAAGAGATAATTGGTGAATTCTTTCCATTTCTACTTTGCCCTCTGATTCTGAGATATCTTGATAGCTCTCTCTCTCTCTCTCTCTCTCTCTCTCTCTCTCTCTCTCTCTCTCTATATATATATATATATATATATATATATATATATATATATCAGCCTAGTCTAGGCTCTTTTTAAAATTTTATTTAGGACTTTCAAACAGACAAATAATTCTTATGTAAGTTCTCCTTAAGCTTTGTTCCAGATGAGTTAGGTTTTTTTTTTCTTCAGATATTTCATAGTCTTTTTTTTTCTCCCAGTTTTTTTAATGAATTTTTTTCTTCAGTAAAGTTTTATACTTTTTAAAAACTAGGTTATTATTTCTTTTCATAACTTTCTTGGTTAGTTCTCATATATCTCCCCATTTTTCCTCTAAAACTCTTATTTTATTTTTCTTTCTTCCTCCTCCTTTTCTTCTTCTTTTCTTTTCCTTCTCCTTTTTCTCCTTCTATGTGGACAGCTCTGGGGAATGTACTGCCAGAGTAAATGAACTTATTTACAGTATTCAAATGTTCTCCATTTATGGTGAGCAATGGTTCCACCTATGGATAATGTGGACCTGACTGGTGGAGAATATGTTTCCTTGATGTTGATTGTCAAGTCAAAAGTAGCTAGACAGCAGATAATCCGTCCGTACTTTGTAGCATCTCAGCTTCAGAGGTTATATTGCGTGCACTGTCATTTTTGTGCAAAAAGTAAAGAATTGACAAGAGACCTCACCTTAATCCCAAACCTTCATTAGAGAAGAGACTGCATTGTAGTAAAAGTCCAGCAGATGGTAGCAAAGAGTAGCAGCTACCCCAAAATTCCCAGCTAAGCAGTGCAGTTGATATACAGCTCAAAGCAGCAACATCATGACAAAGTGACCAGACAGCAAAGCACCCCGTTTAGCAGAGAAAATACCTTACTTAGTGATATGAATATTCAGTGATGCAGGCAAGAGTTGCCTTAGATGTGTGTTTTGATCAGATCAAAATGAGTTCCTTAGGTACCTGTGTCCCCTGAAGGGAGAAAGTAAGGCAGAATAAGCTGAATATGGAATCTTAATCTCTCTAGACCTTAGTTTCCCTATTTGTAAAGACAAGATCAAGGCTTCTTAAAGTTTTTCCACTTGTGACCCCTTTTTGCCCAAGAAATTTTATGCAACCCTAGGTGTATAGGTATATAATAGAGGTATATGAATCAAACATTTACTAATAAAAAATTATAAAGAAACTTTTTTTAATCCTTTGGTATGCATATAAGTTTACCATTTATTAAAGATGAAAGCCAATTTGCATACTAAGCTGGATGTGCTTGTTTATTTTCACGTACAGAATTAAATCTTGGTGAAATATTTGGTGTTTTCTTTATTGTCAAATTTTTCACAACTCTCACATTTAGTTTTGCAATCCTATATGGGGTCGCAACACCCAGTTTAAAAAGCTTTGAAACAGATGGCCACTATTTCCCTTCCAATTAGAAATCATATTGCGTTCGATACCTGTATCATCTTCCATGGTTGGGGGCGGGGATAAGTTAGGTTGTGGGGAGAGTATATCCATGAGTACATGAGGAAAATCTTTGTCATTTTTTTCAGTGCTGTTTGATTGAATGTCTTTTGCTTAGAACAATGTGTTCTCTGATTGGCTATTAACACACACACACACACACACACACACACACACACACACACACACACACACACATCATTGGGAGCTCCTAAGTGATACTATCCCATCTCCATAATGTGACTTGGATCTGAGGTAGTTTTTAAGGCAGGTCATCTACAAGGGAGAGTTTCAGATATTGCATGTGCTGTGATAAACTTTAGATTATTTAATTTCATTTAAGTAGGTATCCACAATGCAAACATAATATATAAGTGCTGTTAAAATGTATTGAGAGAGAAAGAGGGAGGAAAAGGGAGGTATAGAATAGGAACAGAAGAGGAAAGGAGAGAGAAGAGAGAAGAGGACATAGAAGAGATGTTATGAAAGCAGAAATGATAGGACATGACCACCGATTGTACATTAAGGGGATGAGGGAGTGAGAATTTGAGGATGTCACCAAGGCTGGGAGCCTAGAGTTGTGGGAGGATGGTGGTTTCCTCTAACAGGGAAGTTAAGAATAAAGGGTCTGGGGGAAAGATGAGTTCATTTTTGACCATGTTTAAGATGTCTTTGGAACATATAGTTTGAGATGTTTAATAGGCAGCTAGAAATGCAGAACCGGAGATCAGGAAAAAGGTTGGGATTGGACAAATAGATCTGAATCTTTAGAAATAACAAACATATGGGGAAGGGGCAGAAGTAGGAAAGCTATCAAAAGGGGAAAAACAAAGATGAAGAAAACAAAAGAAGGAAAGTGGAAGGAGGAAAGAGAAAATAAAAAGAGGAGAGTTGAGAAAGTCAAAATCTTAGGTTAAAGTTTGTGTGAAACTACTCTCTGCCAGTTTTCTTCTTACCTATATGATATACTTTCTCTGGATTCTTTCCTGTATTTTAACTAGGCCATGATTGCAAATCATGAGTGTTCACACAAAACTCCGTCCTGGACCTTTTTTCCTTCTCCTTTTATATTATTTCACCTATTAAATCTCATCAGTTCCCATAGAATTAATGATCATATGGCATACAAATCCCAATGTGCTCTAGTTTTGAAACACTTCTTGATCAGCAACCAGATTTCTTAGCCATGAAAGGCAGTTTCTGAAACATATCACAGAGGTTGCTACTGGTGGTAGAATAAATCAGAAAATTAGATTTGAGTTCTGGCAATTGTTAGCTTAGAACCCAAGCAAGTAATTTAACTTTTCTCACTCCTAGTCTCTTCATTTGTCAAATGAAAAAAAACAAGTACATAGAATTATAGTGCACTTGTAAGAAGTATGATATGAATAACAAATGCCAGTTTTTCTCATGTATTCTATGGAAATACTGCTGACTTTCTTCTGAGAGGAATGGAGGCCAGTCAGTTTCCTAATCCCCCAAGAGGAAAAGGTTCATGACTCTGAGAATCAAGTTCAATCTGAACAATAAATATGCTTTGTGCTGAATTTTTCCAGGTCCAAAGCCTGTGCTAACAATAATGTGGCTTATGGCATAGTACCTATAAAATGGGAAGGAGAAAAAGTAAAAGAATAAAGATATGAGAACAAGTGAATTTTTTTTAGCATTCATGCTGCCTTCCTTCCTTCCCCATTCTCCCCACCCCGCCTTAATGCTTTTTTTTTAACTCCTGGAAAAGTATATCTTACTTTGCAGATGTTTTCTTTTGCATTTGGTCCTAGGATTTTAGATAAGTGTATGTTATGTCTATGTAACAGGAAGGATGACTGAGGTAGGATAAATGGAATGAATCATTTGTTGTCTTCTAACAGATTGATGTTCCAAGTAGAAAAAATCCTAATAGTACCACAGACTTCAAGTAAGTGCAAAAAACACTTCATACACTTTCAAACTCAATAATGTATTTCAACCCACACTTAACACCATACACCAAGATAAGATCAAAATGGGTTCATGATCTAGGTATAAAGAATGAGATTGTAAATAAATTGGAAGAGCATAGAATAGTTTAACTCTCAGACCTGTGGAAGAGGGAGGAATTTATGACCAAAGAAGAACTAGAGATCACTATTGATCACAAAATAGAAAAATTTGATTATATCAAATTGAAAAGTTTTTGTACAAACAAAACCAATGCAGACAAGATTAGAAGGGAAACAATAAATTGGGAAAACATTTTTACAGTCAAAGGTTCTGATAAAGGCCTCATTTCCAAAATATATAGAGAATTGACTCTAATTTATAAGAAATCAAGCCATTCTCCAATTGATAAATGGTCAAAGGATATGAACAGACAATTCTCAAATGAAGAAATTGAAACTCTTTCCACTCATATGAAAGAGTGTTCCAAATCATTATTGATCAGAGAAATGCAAATTAAGACAACTCTGAGATACCACTACACACCTATCAGATTGGCTAGAATGACAGGGAAAGACAATGCGGAATGTTGGAGGGGATGTGGGAAAACGGGGACACTGATACATTGTTGGTGGAATTGTGAACACATCCAGCCATTCTGGAGAGCAATTTGGAACTATGCTCAAAAAGTTTTCAAACTGTGCATACCCTTTGATCCAGCAGTGTTTCTACTGGGCTTATACCCCAAAGAGATACTAAAGAAGGGAAAGGGACCTGTATGTGCCAAAATGTTTGTGGCAGCCCTGTTTGTAGTGGCCAGAAACTGGAAAGTGAGTGGATGCCCATCAATTGGAGAATGGCTGAATAAGTTGTGGTATATGAATGTTATGGAATATTATTGTTCTGTAAGAAATGACCAACAGGATGGTTTCAGAAATGCCTGAAGAGACTTACATGAACTGATGCTGAGTGAAATGAGCAGGGCCAGGAGATCATTATATACTTCAACAACGATACTATATGATGATCAATTCTGATGGACGTGGCTCTCTTCAACAATGAGATGAACCAAATCAGTTCCAATAGAGCAGTAATGAACTGAACCAGCTACACCCAGTGAAAGAACTCTGGGAGATGACTATGAACCACTTCATAGAATTCCCAATTACTCTATTTTTGTCCGCCTGCATTTTTGATTTCCTTCACAGGCTAATTGTACACTATTTCAAAATCCAAGTCTTTTTGTACAGCAAAATAACTGTATGGACATATATGCATATATTGTATTTAACTTATACTTTAACATATTTAACATATATTGGTCAACCTGCCATTTGGGAGAGTGGGTGGGGGAAAGGAGGGGAAAAATTGGAACAAAAGGTTTTGCGATTGTCAATGGTGAAAAAATATCCATGCATATATCTTGTAAATAAAAAGCTATAATATAATAATAAAAAAGAAAATATAATAAAAAATAATGTATTGCAAATGCTATAATGTACATTTCTCACTGCAATAATTATGGGCTTCTTAGAGTGATGTTAGCAGAACATAGCTCTGCCAAGTCTTCCTAATCTGAAAAGAGCTGAAATGGGCCAGTGATGGACTATATACCAGCCACCTAAGACCCACCCGAGCTAAGTATGGTTCATGAATTTGTTTTTCAGGTGAAAATTTTTGGCCACAATCACTTTAGAAGGCAGCCTAGATTATAATGAATATTAGAGGCACCAGACGTGCAGTGGATAAAATGTAGACTTGATTCAGAAAGTTCTGAGTTCAAATCCATCCTTAGACACTTTCTAAAGTTTGACTCAAGGTAAGTCATTTAACCTGTTTCCTTTTTTATAAAGGGAGATAATAGCAACTCCTTCCTAGGGTTGTTGGGAGGATCAAATGAGATTTTTTTAAAAAGTCCTTAGCATAATAAATACTTGGCACATACTACACAGAATACACTTAATTCTCATTCCTTTCCCCCTTTCCTAGAGTGACTGGAATATTCATTGATGGATGAATGTTCTTCAAGTGTAAAGATACTATCATTACAAACATCATGATCATTACCATTGCTGCCTTGGTGCCATTTGGTTGTATACATATTGAACATCATTTGGGACAGATTAGCAAAGTAAAAATGATACCTTCCTTCCTTTTAGCCACAAAGGGGAAGGAAAAGTGAACCAAATCTGAGTTGAGGGGAAATGTCTAACTAGAAAAAAAGCTATGACTCAAAAGAAATGATTTCATTGAATTCAATCTATGAAAAATCATGCATATGTAAATATTAACAACATTTATATTCCTAATTTAAAGAAGGTAACATTTAAAAGTCTCAAACTTGTTTTTCGAACATACATTCAAATATATAGTCCATCTGGCAGAATGGATTGAGCCAGCTGCAGTCAGGAAGACTTGAGTTCAAGTCTCAACTATGACATGCTATCTCTGTGTCTTGGGAAAGAGGACTTAACACCTTAGTTTTCAGATTTCATTCCCAGCTTTCTAAGACTCTAAGTTAAAGAACAATTGCCCATCTTTTCTAATGGCTTATTCAACATTTGCCCATATCAACAAAATTATAGGAAAAAAAAAAATTCAACCACACCGCTTTACATGACAAAGATTATGTCCTCCTAAGAAAATACAACTGACAAAAGCATTTTCTTAAAATGTAGTTTCCTTGCTGATAGTCTTTCCTCAAAAATATTCAGTGGTTCCTCATAACTATAGATTAAAATATAAACTCCTTACCAGCCCCATTTCATATTATTTTCCTTCACAAATTCAATATTCCAGGAAAAAAACCGTACTAGCTGTCCCTTGAACTCAACATTTTATCTCTGCCATCTCTGCATCTCTGTATATCTAGAAAGTATTTTCATTTCATCTCCAAAGTTTACAATTCTTATTTTTCAAGGTTTAGTTAGCACTGAGACTTTCTGAGATCCCCAATTATAAGTGCTCTCCTTCTCTCCTCAGTATTCTTATACATATTCAGCAATATGCAGTATTCCCAGTGTCTTCCCTTTAGAAACTTATCTCCTCCTCCCTGTAAAATTCCATGGGCCAAAAACTGTTTTACCTCCATATTCCCAAGTGCCTAGGATACTTATTTTTTGTTTTAATCCGTGATTTCATTTGTATGGAACTTCTATAGAAACATTCTCCACTAATGTGGTTCTAGAATGTGTCTTAAGAGTCCAAGGAGTACCCTATGAGTGATTTGTACTTGATAGTATTTCAAAGGTAGCAAGTTGTCAGGCTGCCTCTTTTGGTAGGCATTTGAATTTTTATTTGAATCCCTATTGACAATCTATAGGCAGAGAAGAAAAGTATAGCTGAGATGGGACAAAAAGATAACTACCAATAAGACTTTTATGCCTGGTGATCTTATCACTCTTGTGCCCTTAAAACAGGAATTATTCCAGAACATTTCTAGGCTTCAGTTTTCTCTATAATGTCTTTTATATATTTGCTCTTAAAGATATGGGGATGAATAGAAAGTTTTTTAGAACATGCAGCAAATGAAAAGATGGAAAGTAGATTCTACACTTTGAACAAAACATGGAGAAAAAAAGCTAGGATATTTGCAGAGAAAGCAATGAAGAATATAATCTTAAGCATCTAAAGTATCTAAAAGACTACAACCAAGATGTATTTAAATGAAAAATTCAGCAAATACAGGACAATTCCAACATAATTACCTATAAAGATCCCGCCTCTTCTGTAACTTATTATTATAATTAAAAATTTTATCACCAGTGATTCAACCTGGTGAAGGGCTTTTTTTGAAAGTGGATGGAGGATTCTGGGAAGATGGCAGAGTATGTCAGTAAATTTCAAGTTCTCCAGATTTCCCTCACAAACAGAACAAACCAAGACAACTTGGGGCAGAACTGAGATCTTCCTGACACAATGCAAGATCTGAAGAAAAGACCCCAGCCGGATATTAACCTGTATGAAGTGCAAACATCTCCAGGTTAGCTCCACAGAAACACCAAGTGGGGACCTAGAGCTAAGTGGGTTTGGCTGGAGCCTCAGTAGGAACCACAGGAACTTTTAACTTCCAGACTGCATGTGAAGCTGGGGTCTGAATCTGGGTAGACTGAGGAACCCCTGTTATCAAGAACGCCAGGACCAGCAGGTTGCTGAGATGCAACCCGAGGCAAGAAGGAACCAGTACACCCATTGAGTGCAAGGGTAGCGAAGTAGGGATACAGCTGGTTGCTGGAGGAGGGAGCTATTGGTTTGGGGTTCTAGGTCAGAGGGGAGAGCTGAAGTAAAGCCAGAAGCACCATCCTCTCACCCCATTAGAGGTGCTTACATTAATACTTATTTAAAAAAAAAAAATGAACCAGCAAAGAGCCCGCCCAACTATAGAAACATACTATGAGATATGTAAAGAGTGGGGTTCATCTTCAAAGGACATAAGTAAAAAAGAAGCTTCTTTTAACCCAAAGAGTAATGTGAAATGGCTTCCTGCCCAGAGAAAATTTATTAAACTCAAAAAAGAATTTTAAAATCAAGTGAGAGACATTGAGGAAAAACTAAATAAATAATAAATAAATAAATAAAGATCATCCAAAAAAATCACAATTATGAAAAAAGTTAACTAGAAAAGGAGATACAGAATCTTAAAAGATGAAAATGACTGAAAATGAGAAATGGGCAAGGAAAAGCTAGTGAAGCTATAAAAGATCAAGAAATAACAAAATATAATGAAAAAATAGAACAGAATATGAAACATAACAGATCTGAAGAATAGATCAAGTAGAGAAAATATAATAATAATAAACTACCAGAAAGCTGTGACCAAAAAGAGAACACCAACACAATAATGTAAGAAATAATCCAAGAAAATTGTCCTGGAGGGAAAAATAGAAAGAAAAAAACTAATTACCACATCAAAGTGATCCCTTGTGGAAAACACATAGGAATATTATTGCCATATTTCAAAACTCTGAAAAAGAAAAAATTTTGCAAGAAACAAGAAAAAAACAATTCAAATATCCTGGAACTACAATTAGAATTGTACAGGACTTATCAGCAACCACAATAAAAGACTACAGGTCCTGGAATCATATATACTGGCAAGCAAAAGAACTAGGCCTGCAGCCAACATCATATCCAGCAAAATTATCTATAATATTGAATAAAAAAAAATGGACATTCAACAAACTTGCAGATTTTCATGACTTTCTATCAATCAAATCCAAACTCAAAATTTAACAATATTAAGAGCCAATATCAAAGGTCACTTTCAAAAAACTTAACAGGTACAAATTGTTTTTTACATGGAAATGTATACCATGTTTAAGACTGACAGAAATAGCTCAAAAGAAAGACTGGGACAGATTTGAGTATAATCTGACACAAATGAGGTATAGAGACATTAGAGGAGAAGAGGGTTCATAGTTCTGAAAATCTACTCACATTAGGAATGGGTTAAATTGGCAACACTAATATATACCATGAAAAGTACAGCGCTCTTCAAAATGTATAATGAAGGAAGGGATGAGTGGAGAGGGGAAGTAAAGGGTGAAGGAAGATGACAAGGGAGGGATCCATGGGAGTGGGGGGGGGGGGGTCATGTAATAGCAAGGCAATTAGGAGCAGAATTAGGAAAGATGTGTTTATATGGGGGGAGAGGTGCATGCCTATTATCTATATAAGTATACATAAATATATCCTGCTTAACTATAGCCTTCTTGGGGGAAGTGGGAAAGAAGGGGAGATTGTAAAGGTGGGGGGGGGAGAAAAGAGGGAGAGAGAATAAAAGATGTGTGCAGCAGGGAACCTACAAGGAACTAAGATGGACACTCATGAATATAATTTCTTCTAATTTTACATACTTTCTTGAACAGATTATTATGTATTTTGAATCTTCCCCAATGTTCTGCAGGACACATGACAATGTTCTATTTTATTTTGTTGTTTTCATGTTGTTTTGTTTTTAAATGAAATTAAGTGGGTACTCCTTGGATTACTGGAATCATGGATGCATTAATTACACAACTAAATGCTATTTGGAATAGTGAAATACTTATGTACAGGCTCATCTGTCATTTATCTCAATTGATGTACTTGATGCACAGGAAAAAAAAAATAGACTATGTGGATGAGAAAAGTCTCTGAATAATTAAACAGTTTTGTAGATTTGTCCCCAAATTAAAAAATCAAATTGTTTGTTATACACTTACATTTACTTCATAGGCACGTAAAAATTAAAATTCTATGTTGTATATGAAAAGTACAAAATTAATCTTGGTACTATATAACAATGCTTACTAGATTAAAATAGTGAAATAGCTTATTTATACCAAATTAGGAGTGGAACAATATTCTTACCCCTCTCAGCTTTCAGTTAAGAACAAAATCACCTCACCTTGTTTGCTCACACAAATATATCTTTATCCATAGCCAACACTCTACTAGAATAGCTTAAAACAAAATAGGAATTTATTTACAAACGATAGCAAAGCTGTCAAAAGAACAAGGAACAATATGTAACAAATTCAAGAATTATTTTATAAACAAAACAAACAATATATACATGATGGAACATAAAGTAACATAAACCAAAAGGACAAACTTTACCTAGACCATACCTAAACAATTGCAAGAGGTGGAAAGCATGTTTTTTGAGAACTTTTAAGAACCCCTATGGTAGTAAAAAAATAAAACACAAAAACTGTCTTTACATTTTACTTAGCTGACCTTCTGTCTACATAAGGAATGTAACATATTGGAAACTTTGCAAAATTTAAGAAATGGAAGAGATGTGTTAACCCTTTGATGGACATCTTATTGAACTTTTATCATCCAAACAAGGTAAAGAGATTCAAACTTTGCAAGCTATGTTTCAACTCCAACTTCTTCATTCAGATGTTTTGTAATTCTTTCCCTTCTATGTCCCATACAATGAAATGTCTAGACTAGTGATCCTAATTTTCTGCCAATGCTCTAATGTTGATTTTCCTTTCAAAAATAGTGGTGGGAGGAGGGATAACAACTATTACACATACCAAAAGGATAAAGAGTTTACAGTCTCAAGAAATGGCTAGATCAATTAACTGTCTTATTAAAATTAGTTAGCTAACTCCTGGATTGCTATGGTTTTTATATTTGATTCACAACTTCAAATAAATTAACAATTATGGTATTTTGTTTCACTTAACTGTCTTGAATGGTAGTTTCAATTATTAAGTAGGTTTTTTTCCTTGAAGAATTTTCTCCATAATCAGACAGTGCACCAGATAAGCAAGGCTAATTACTATTTTATATTCAGAAATATTTATTTAATAAACTAGTTTCTGAATCTTAATAATTGTCACCTTATTCTTATCTTATCAGAGTTCCTAGTTGGACTCTTGCTAACTAACTTCAAACTTGACAATGACCAATCAGCTCTCAATTAGACTAGACACTTAAAAGACTGAAAAACACCGTAGGATATTTTCTGCCATGGACATAATGAAGACTCATGAAATTAAACACTGATTCAATGTGTTGTGAGTTTATAGCAAAAAAAAAAAAAAAAAAAAAATTAAACACTCTCAAAAACAAGCTTTATGGACATTGTGGCATTACTCTATACGATATTTTTCTTTTTATCTCTTCCTCTCAATGGCTAATGAGATTAAAAAAAAAAAACCCACCCACAAATAAATTTCAAGGACATACTCATCAAAGATCTCACCAATTACCTCAAATTTTATAAAATATTGCTTGCAAAATCACAGAACTAAAGGATTCCCAATATTTGCATTTGTGTCAAAAATTCAAAGCAATGACATTTTGCATTCCAGTACTACACAAAATGAGTTAAGAAATGGGGAAATGAAAATAATCCACTGTATTTTGTTTATTAGGTTTACAAAAACTGTACATTTTTTCTTAAGAAAAAGCATTAACTTAGTACTGGTATCAAATAGACTAAACATTCATTAACAGGAAAATATTCTGATTTTTATTTTTGCACGTTATTCTCAAGTACACAATTACAATAATGTCACACTTCCCTATATGATTTTCTTTTTATGTATTTTACTTTTTTACAAAGTGTACAGAGGGAGGGACATACAATATTTAATAGGATATTTCTACAGAACAATAACTTATATTATGTCCTTGTAAAAATGCTGTACCTCTTTAAAACATTTAACTGAAACATCCATTTTATAGCATTTGCTAAGCAAATTGTTTTAAGAATTAAAACTATCCTGTAACTAATGTCAGTACATAACAATAACTACAATTTCATTTTCTCTTTATACAGACGAATACATTTTACAAAATCCACTTGACCAAACCCTTAATTACCTTTTAAAGGTTTCAATATTGTGCTTTAAAAAAAAAAAATGTGTATGATTCCAGACTATGTAAGAGAAATACAAAGTGTGTAAAGTGTTGTGTTCTTTATCTTTCAGTTTATTTAAAAAAATATAGTTAAAATGGCTACTTTCATACTAATTTCATTTTACAGCATGTTCTTTCAGTTCTTTTACACTGTTTAAAAGAAAATCAAAATTAATTAACAGGGGAGACTTCAAAAGAAAAGATTGTGATGAAAACATAAACATTTAGTTTTCAAGGACAACACTAGACATCAATGGATTGCACAACCATATGTGACCAATGAAATATAGAATGTGGGACAGTGTTTTATGGAGGACATTAAAGTACAGAAAACATAGCTTTGATCACCATCAGTCCAACTTCATAACAGCCTGAAGCATTTAACTTACAACTAAATAAATCTAATACCCTGGGGATATGTCAAATACTTTGAAAAATGTAGTATTCTACACAATTCTGAATCAAAATACTGGGGCTAAAAGGAAAGATGAAAGATGAAAATCTGAAAGCAAAGGTAAGACAGAGCAGCGTGACAGTAACAGGCAGCACTGGTATCATCAGACTTAACATGTAGCAGGCAAGGCAATGGGAAGAGATATTTGAAACTTCCAAGAAAATGCCACAAACAAAAGGGAACTGAATTAAGTGGCAGTAGCCATTTCTGGGTACTTATATGTACTTCCCTCCCCCACCTCAAAATTCATATTAATTTCAATAAAATTAGGTTAAGAATGTCTGGAATCTACTATCTATTATATCCTTGCTTGTTTAGATTGATTTAGCATGACTTAAAAAATTCAATTGCAATGAAAGACCAAACAATTAAAGACTTACTAACCAATACAAGGTCTTAGCTCATTTTTTTTTTCAGTATACTTAATAAAGTTGTAATCTTCAATTCAGTGCTGACAAAGGTGTTGAACCAGTTACATTTTCACCCATTGCAATTGTTTAAGGTATAGTAACTTGAACTTGCTACGTTTATATAGTAATCAGTACCCATTATCTATTACAGAGATCTGTAGCTCCTTCATACTCTTCATACTCTCAGCTTGGTGAGATAGATACATAGTGTTCTCTCAAGCTGCTTATATCACAGAACTGAATTTAGTCGTGTATGGATAATAATTACTTTTCTGGAATAACATGAGGCTGAAATATCATGAAAAACATTCTATTTAGATATGTATCATTTCTATTTCTCAATTATTAAAGATATTTACTGAAAATACCTTTTATTCTTTTAAAAATACTACTGTACGTATTTTCTTTCTACTTCTTTACCTGAGATCTCTTCTCTAAATAGCATGTTTTACAAAATTGTCTATCATATACATCCCTGGATTTTTCATGAATTATTGTAAATTAAGTACTTTTTTAGTTTGAAATTTTTAACTCAGCCATTGTCTTAGGATGTGTGTATAAATGTGTAAAATAAATAATACACACACATATATGTATACTAAAATTTGGGGTACACTTACATACAAAGTTGCAAACTATTCTATGAGCCATAGGAATGATCTCTCTCAAATTCCAAAATTCATAGTATTGTTTCATTTGTAGTACACAATCATTCCAAGACAAAAAAAAAGCACAGATGGAATAGCAGACACAATAGTTAAGAGCAAAAATCTTCAGTATGTCTTTTTAAAAGTTTGTTGTGCTGCAAAAGATGTAAATACTCCAAAAAAGCCCCAAACAATTTTTTTCTGCTAAAAATGAAAATTTAAAAACAACCACAGCTTTTTCATTTAGTAATGTTACAGACTTAAAAGCTTAAATGTAAAGTTCTGTTGTCACGTGATCTTAAGATATTAAACAAGACAATTAAATGAGTTCTGTATTATGACAGCTAGATCTGACAATAAAATCTCCCATATATATTTATATATGTATATATATATATATTAGATGTGTCTATGACAATTTCATCATGAGAAAATGCAAATTACCTTTAAAATTTGTGACACAAATGAGTCAACATGAACACTTTGCGAGTTACCAATCTTAGATTACCTTTAGTTAAATGGTATTTAGGTGAGTACCAACAAGGTAAGCAAGGTAAATATTTAAATAAATATAAAAACTACTAGGATTGAAAGATTCAGTATAGAGGCAGGGATTACTTTATTAAATGCAACTTTATTGTTGCCATCTTTTCCTCATTTATTAAACAAACTGAATAGAATCCAGAACACGCTATTGAACAAAATGTAAAAAACAAAAACAAAAACAGAAAAAAAAAAAAAAAAAAACAACTAGAAGCAATAATCCTATTTGTATACAGCATAAATCAATGCACAGTATTTTTTTTGTAATCACAACTGATTGGCTTTAAAATGAATTGACTGTCTCAAGGCCAATATTCTTTACAATTCCACTCCACAGAAGTCAGTGAAATAATTTTTATGGCAGTCCGACATCTTTATGATGTCGCATGATGTGCTGGTTCTTTTCTGAGGGTCTTCGAAACCCTTTCTTGCAGTACTCACACCGATGGGGATAGTCTTTTGTATGAATGGAAATAACATGCCGCTTAAAGCCCGAGGCATCTGTAGTGCTATACTCACAGTACTCACACTGGTAAACTTTCCTGCCGCTATGCGTCTTCATGTGTTTTTTGAGCTCATTTTGCTGCCTGAACCCCTTTCTACATCTCTTACACCTAAACGGAAGATCCTTTGTGTGAACAGAGAGAATGTGGCGACTTAGAACAAATGGATCTGCAATCTTAAAGTCGCAATGTCTACATTGGTGCATTTTTTTACCCTTGTGGGCAGCCACGTGTTTCTTGAGTTCTGAAGGCCGATGGAAGCCTTTATCACACATGTCACACTTGTGGGGGTAGTCCTTTGTGTGAACTGAAATTATGTGTCGTTTCAAATCACTTGAGTTCGAGCTCTTGTGGTCACAATGCAAACACTGATGTGTTTTGCTTTCTTGGTGGATAAGGGCATGCTGCTGCACCTCTTTGGTATCCGAGAAAGTCAGAAGACAAATCTCACACTTGAATGGCATCTCTTTACTATGTTTAGTCTTTACATGAGTTTTCAAGTTAGAAGAGTCAGCAGACCTATATTCGCAGTACTGGCACTGGTATGGCTTCTCACCAGTATGAATACGCATGTGTTTCTTGAGCTCTGATGGGTGACGGAAACCTTTGCCACATTCCACACAAATATGGGGAAAATTCTTGCTATGGACAGCCAGAAGATGGCGGTTCAATAATCCTTGTTCAGCTGTCTCATAATCACAAAACTTACACTTGTGCATTTTGTTGGCTCCCTTTTCCTTATGCACCATTTTGTGAGTAAACAAAGCTCCAGCATGAGAGAAATGTTTCCCACATTCATCGCATTCAATTGCCTTTTCGGTTTTGTTGGTCAACTTGTGGCTCTCTAGATGGTTGTGTAAACTAATTTTTTTATTAGTAGTGTAATCACAGTCTGTGCATCGATATTTTTTCTTGGTAAGGTGCTCTGGATGGTTTTTCATATGCCTCTTCAAGAATCCTCTAGATTTAAACTTCTTCCCACAAATCATGCAAGGATAGACAGTCAATGGATGACCATCAGGGCCAATAATTATTGCTGAAGAGGAAGAAAAAAAAAGATTATAAACATTAAAACAAAGATTTCTTTAAGAGCATTTAAATGATATGTTCTACTTATTATTAGACAAGTATAAATTACATTTTTTCTATAATTCAACACTCAAGACATCCTCATCAGAAAAGTTATGTCCATGACCACAGACATAGCTTTTTCTTCCACTGAGTATTACTATATATTGTATTACTACACATTACTTCACTAAATACTGCCCTACTAACTCCCATAGGTAAATGTCATCAGCTCAAAACAGCAAATGAAGCTATCTCTATCTTGAACTTTATAGTATCAGATCAAATCAAGGGAAAGAAAAAATAATATATAACATTTCCATATTTCTGTCTGATCTTTCCAAAACTGTCATTTAAATTGGACTTAACATACAACTGAAATAGATTTTTTTAAAAACCAAGAATTAAGAGACCTTAAAATATTTCTGCAAAGAAATTACAGTGAATGTCACTACCATGCCTAGACAACATGGCTCCTTGTTTCTTTTAAACAGGCTACATTATACCGTTGGCCCAGAAAGTAAAGGAAATGCACCCGCCTCCCCCCTTCTTTACAGAACTGAGGGGACCACGGGTTGGTACATTCATTAACTGTCAGGGACGGTAAGCTGGACTATACTGTTTTCACCCCCTTAAAAAAAAATAAATCTCTGTTGTAAGAGATGGCTTGCCAGATATGTGACAAGGGAAGGATATATTCAGGTATAAACATGATATACACACAAAAGATATCAATAAGTTTCCAAAAAGCAATGGCACCATGGTAGTGAGTAGGGGAGGAGGGAACCTTTCCATCTGAATTGGAATCAGTCAAGCTAAATCTTCTCTCCCCTCCACATCTCTGAAGTTATCTTGCATTTTCAGATCTCACACACATATCCAACTTAAACAGCACAGCGTGCCCTTAGTAGATAGCCCCGGCCTAACCCCCCGACCTCCTGGCCCCCTCACCTGTTTGGTACTGCCTGGAATCAGGCCTTCTCCTCTTCTTTGGTTTTTGTTTTGCCAGTCTGCCAAGTCCAGCAGACTCATCTATGTGCAAGAGGGCACTTGCAGTGCCATTCCGGTTTTCAATTCCATCAGTATTATTACCTAACAATGCGCATTAAAAACAAAATTATACAGTATTATCACTTTGAAGACTATGCGTATCATGGATTCTTTATTAATTACAATATTACAAAAACAGCCATGATCCTCATGAATAACAAAAATTCCCCATCCTAAAAAATGAGCTTTAGAATTTTTTTGGGTGGGGTGATGGGGGTCTAGGAAACTCCTAGTTGTCAATTTAAAAAAACACATTACAGCATTTTGCCCCATGGAATCCCTTGTTGTCTCCCAAAATTGTAAAGCCACAGGGCAGATATTATCAAGATGGAAATTTTCAGCTTGGAAGTCTGTGTACTTCTTGCAGTACTTCCTTCTACGTAATATAGACATGAAGGAAATTCCTGTTAAAAATAGAGACAAAAAGTAGACTTTATAATCTTCCTCTATCCTTGCTGAAATTAAATAACCTTTATAGGCACTGGTATTTTAGCTTTCTGGGTTTTACACCACAAAGAGGATTCTTTGAATGTGCACAGATGTTTACAGAAAAAGCACCAGCTTTTCTTGTTCTCAAGACCTGAAGAGTTTGCATGTGACTTACCATATGCTGCTGCCCAAGCTATTGGCATAAAAGTTTTTATTTCAGTGTCATCAATTTGTTGTTCATGTGCCACTGCTGCATCTTCCTCACCAACAATCACTTCCATATAAACTTCATCAGCAATTTCTGCAACATCTAAAAAAATGAAGACATAAGTATTAAAACTTTCCATAAATAGATCTCTAGATATTTGTAGCAAGATAAGTAAACTATGGGACAGTCATAAATCCTAGAATGAAAATCTGCACAGGTTCTATTCCTCAATCACCTCCAACAACTCGTTCTGTGCTCTAAGGGAAGTCATTTTGCTTCTCTAGACCTCAGTTTTCTTATCTGTAAAATCAAGGAACTGGACTTGATAATCATAAGATCTCTATTAATATTGTATGTTTTTCCTCCTCTAACATTGTATAAGGTGAAATCTGAGATAACATTTTTTCAATTTAATAGTTATATTACATCAATAAAGAAAAAAATGAACCTCAAATTATAATCACCACCTAGTCTCTCCCACCTCCCCCCCCAGGTTTGTCATTCCTATAAAAGTTTAGGCACACAAAGTAAAGTTTCATAGAGCATCTTTATTTTCTAGCTTTTGGAAATCACATATATTTTTCTAAAATTAACACTACCATTATTGTTACCATTATAAAAATAACTACTATTATTGTTAAATATCAACTGAATAAGATAGTCCTAAAAATTATATAAAATTTTCTCCCACAAAAAGGCCACCTACTTACTTAAATCTTCATCTTCTTGCTGAGAGTCATTTACAGTCATATAAACCATCTTTTCCCTTGGAACACGAATACTGCTACTCTGATCAAGTAGTCCAACTCCATGATCATTCTCAGGTTCACTCTCTACAATATCCACTGTACCACCTAATGGGAATGATTAAAGAACAATTTATTTTCAAATTTCATGCTCTGTTCAAAGCATTATCTTTTAACTGTATAAATATGTATACAAATATTGGATTCAACATATATTTTAACACATTTAACATGTTTTGGACTCAAACCTGCCATCTAGGGAAAGGGGTGGAGAGAAGGAGGGAAAAACTTGGAACAGAAAGTTTTGCAAGGGTCAATGTTGAAAAATTACCCATACATATGTTTTGTAAATAAAAAGGTTTAATTAAAAAAAAAAAAAAAACCAAAGCATTATCTTCACAGCAACAATATGTCATTAAAAAACATAAAAAGGGACAAGATTTAAGAAATTGGATTAAGGTATGTAACATATAGTAAATATTTCATCTTACCTAAATCATCTTCTCCAGGATCGGCCTTAAAAATATAAACTTTGATGACTTCAGGGCAGGTGCCATCTACTTTACATGGGTCAATTTCAGATTCAGCATCCATGGTGATTTCAGAAGAGACATCATGTTCTATCTTCCCAGCATCATCCACTACAAAGTAAAATTGTAAAATAGGGCAAGTAAAACTAGGTTTCAATGAGGCTTCTAATAACAGAACCATAAATGGAAAATATGTGGTTTTCTAGAAAACTAAAAATGGGGGTGGAGGAGGAGAGGAGGGAAATATGTAGCCTTCCTGAAACACATTGATAAATGTAACTTTAAAACTATGTTTAGGGGCAGCTAGGTGGTGCAGTGGATAGAGCACCAGCCTTGAAGTCAGAAGGAACTGAGTTCAAATCTGTTCTCAGATACTTAACACTTCCTAGCTGTGCAATCCTGGGCAAGTCACTTAATCCCAAACGCCTCAGCAAAAAGGAAAGAAAAAAAAATCCAGCAACTATGTTTACAGTTAAATTTAACTCTAAAACTACATACCCCACAACCTATTCATCTCTATAGTAATGAATGTAGTAATGAAATTAGGAAAAACAAAAATATTTCCTAAGTCATGACTACCTGGTAAAGCTTACTTCTGACAATTATTAATAGGTTCCAAATAAACCCTTTGGAAAGTTAGATTGTTTACAATGTTTACAAATTACACTTGTTTACAATGTTACATGTTTAACTGTTTAACAGTTAAAATTCAAATTAGTCAAAAAAACACTGAAGCATTAAGATCACCATGTATCAAAACCCTTGAGAGTCCTAAGAAAAAACATGACACAAGCACATTTATTTAGGTAGTATTCTTGGTATTCTTAATTATGGTCTTAGTGTACAACATAAAACATGAAGGAAAAGTACTTTTATGCATCCCCAGTGTATAGAGGTGACCATCAATCTCAAAAGTGAATCACAATCTGGAAAGACTTCAAGTATGAATTACAGATTGAGTCTATACTCCGAAGAACACTAGCAAAATTTATAAATGCTATTCACCAGATTGGTCACCAGGTAACAATTCTTTCTTCTGGTTATAAGAATTCATAAGGAGCATAAACTTTTACTCATGGTCTCTGCTGTTGGAGATGAATCTACACCAATGAAATCAATGGCTCTTTAGAACCATTTAAGGAAATATATCACTTATGATTATATAATTAGTTACATATGCCAGAGGGAAAATTTATTCAATTTTTAAAAAATTAATCACCTTAAAGGAAGAGTTAACAAAAAAGCTAAATACCATTTGCTTATTTCAATTGATTTAGGATCTTCCCAGTACAAATCCATTCCTACTTTGGGTCTTATGATTATGTTAAAGATTATCTTATCTAAATTCCCTATGGTCTTTTAATATTTTGTAGGTATCAATATAACTACTGAGAACAACTTGATTGATTTTGCCACTAAATTAAGCCATCTTTTTCCAGGCACATGTGTCACAAATGTTTTCTACATCATTTTTGCAAAGGAAGTCTCTGTTAGTGACAAGATGTAGTCTATTTATAAGTACCAGGCACTTTTCCACTGCTCTTTGGATCATTTGTAAATTTTGATTCTTTGGAAAGAATAGAGTTGTTTTTAGCAGCAGAAGAGGAATATAGTGCCCAAAACATAAGATTTTGTGCCAAGCAGCAGCATAAAATCATTGGAAGCATCAGGCAACTTCCCAAAGGCAATTCAACCTGTTATCCTATCTATCTACATGCAGGTTATGATGAATACAATGACAGATTAACTCAAAGGATACTTAACCAACTTCATATATAATCTGAGTAATACCAATTCTTGGGCCATATCTCTTCTTAAAAGTTGAAAAGCCATATAGTATTCTGCAGCTTGACTGATAAGCACAATGTCATGTTAACAAAAATATCTAGAAGTAGCTAGTAGATTCTCTTCAGCCTCTAGAAAGACATGAGTCTTCACCTCTAGTGAATGTCTCTCACCTCATGTCTCAGAGAGCTAAGACTGGATTTTGCACTAGAATTAAATGACTTACAATTAATATTAGTCTTTTTTTCCCTTTGTACTGTTATATATGGCCATGTATGCATGCGCGCATGCGCACGCACACACACACACATTCTCTCTCTCTCTCTCTACATGCACAATTGTGTTGTATAGTCAATGTAGCCACTAAAATTACATGCTGTCTGAGAAAGATCCCAGAACTCCATAAACACACTGGTTGAACAACTTATTTTGAGAAGTGGTATGAGCAATAAATTAGAAGCTAGGCAGAGATGCACAGAGAAGGGTCATTTTAGGAATGGGAAATGATATGAACAATGGCCCAGAGTGGGGAAAGCATTAGAAAGAAAAGACTTCCAAAATAGCTGAATTACCATGTCAGTAACTAGGGTCAGTAAACAGAAATTAAGAGGCAGATTACCAAAAAATATAATAATTACAAATTAATACAAAATATAAATACAAATTACAAATTGATAACAACTAGAATTATACACATACAGACACAAATGATTCATTTTCAAAAGAGATAAACCCTCAGGCAAAAAGTATTCAGGGGAGGGTGGATGACCTTAGTTCCCAACTCTGGAATCCTATGAACATAGGAAACAATACAAAGGCTATATCCAATCATCCAAAAAAGATGTTATGTGAAACTATGAAGCTGGGGTCTTCATAGATTTGACCTAAGTGTTTTTATTTAGTTGGGTTGTGGCTTCATTACTGAGTGTTAAGGGTCCAAATGGGGTAAGGGAGACCACTCAACACAGCACAGTGCTAGTGCTGGTTAATCTATAGCAGTAGACATTTTAAGTCCTTCATGTATATTTTGGCTTAGAAACATTTTGATAATGATATGGCTTAATTATAATTCATATCAAGTTTATAGTAGGCTCATTTTCCTACTGCTACTTTCCACTATTTTATGAGATAAAACTGTTTAAAATCTACCATCATCCTACTGATTTACTTATTCTATAGCATAATAGATTTAGAGTTGGGGCACTTTAAAACTGAGAAAAATGAGAGAGCTTGAATAACTTGTCCATTGTCACACACAGAATAGTACTGACCTCCAACCTAACTGCTTTGTAACTGGACTAGTACCTCAAACCAGTGTATCTCTCTAGTAAAGAGATCAAATTATTTAGCTGGCTGAGGCAGTTTCTGAATTCACCAGTCTTTCTCATGCCAACTATTTTATACAAATTGAGTTTCTGTTGAGGAATAGAGAAGATTGCAATTACTGTCTTTACTTCAATCCATTTCCCATTTTCCAGAATCAACAATCTTGCTTATAAGTATAGTCAAAATTATTATAATTGCATAATGTTTTTTCTTTCCTTCTAGTTTATTCCAACTTTTATCTTTTCTCTAATCAGCTGATGAACCATGTTAAACTGCCAGTTAATTCTAAAATGCTAAAATGACTATTATATGTCAGTAACTAGTCATTCCCTTTCTATTAAGATATAACCAATTTCATTATTTAAAGCATCTGAATAATCCAGGATTCACAAGTTTCTTCATCTAAAACCACATTCTCCAGCATAACTTTTGCTGTCAATTGAGCCCACCTTCATAGTGAAGTCATCAAGTAGCTGGAGATGAGGTGATTTGGCTTGAAAGATCCTGCCCATGTAATTCACACAATTTTTTTCCTCAAAGAAGAGACACCTTCCCCTTCCCCAGCAGATTCTAGTATATAAACTTTAATTATTATTATCATCTTCTTATACTTATTATGAATAAATCAATTCATTGGTGAGATAACCAAGTATCTTATGAATTAATATTTCTTGTTGCCTTTAAGCACAGGGTGAAAGTAATGCTACTACAAACTTCATCACCTATCCAGGAAAACTTGCAAAGTCCTTTCACTTAATTCCCACTTTCCTAGGTCTTCTGTATCTGTTTAAAGCAAAAACATCAAAATTGATATATTTCAGTTCCTTAATAGTTTATTAACCTGTTGGTTGCTAGACAAAGACAAAGATACCAACTCCTAAACTAATATATACAGAATCTAAAAACGTCATACCTTTATAGGAAGTAACACTTGGGTTCAAAAGGAAGTTAAGAATCCTACACAATGAATTAAAATTGAGGAGAGAATCTATTACAATTAGTCTATGCCAAGGCATGAAGATGGAAGAAGGCATGCTGAATTTTGGAAAACAGCAAGTGAGCCAATATGGCTAGAACACTGTATTTAAAATAAATATGCATTAATAAGATTAGAAAGATAAGACATATTGTAAAGGGCTTAAAAAATCAAATACATGCTAGGCCATGTCAAGATAGTAAAAATGGCAATACTACAAAAATTATTACAAGTTAATGCTATATTAATCAAATTACTAAAGGGATATTTGCTGAACTCAATAAAATAAACTCATTTGAAAAAGAAAATCTGTAATATCAAGGGAAACAATGAAAAGAGGTAGGAAATGAAACCAGGAATGGTACTTCTAGGCCTCAAACTATATTATGAAGCACAAGTCATCAAAAAATTTTGTATTGATTAAAAAAATAAACTGATCAAAAGAATAAATTAGACAAAGAAAAATCAAATAGTGGAACTCAATGTTTGATAAAGTGGAAAATATTAGGAAAGAATAATCTACTTGATTTAAAAACAAACAAACCCAAAAAACTCCTAAGGTAGCTGGAGGTAGTCTGGCAGAAATTGGATTTAGACCAATACCTTAAACCACATTATATAAAACACTCTAAATGGTCATATGACTTTCATATTTAAAATTATAACACAAAAAGAAAAGAAACAGATCATCAGCCTTTACATCTATGGATTGGATATATATTTTCTAACAAACAAGAGGTAGAATTAATTATAAGAGACAACTTTATATGAAATACATGCATGTACCCATGCAGGTATGTACGTCCCACACATACCTACCTATACACAGTGCCATTCCTCAAAGTGGTTAAAGGATATATGCCACTTGCAAAAAAAGGATTGTAAACTACTAACCACCATATAAAAGAATAGTTGAAATCACTAATAATGTAAATTATTAAGAAATTAAATCCAAAAAATCCAAAGTTTTACTTTATACCCTGCAAACTGGCAAAGATGGAAATTCTGATCAGTGTTGGAACTTGTATTAGGCAAATAAATAGAGCCTGGAAAAACAATTAGGAATTTATTGAAGATTTAATATCCCAAAGACATTCTACTAGATAATCCCCTCTACATCATCATCAATTCATTCATTCATGACTGACTTTTGGGTATATGTTTGAACCCACCTAAATGCACATTAAGCCTTTCTATTTTGTCCACAAAAATCAAGCAAAACTGCTAAATGCTTTCCTAAAACTGAAAGATTAACTTTATAATGTGGTCAATCTGTCAAAAAAGGAAACCAAATGAGACTGATCTACATGAAATCATGAAGCTCTTTTTGATTACTACTTCCTTTTCTAGTTTGATAATGTTCAAATTTTTGTCAGGAACCAGAGTTATTTCTATCAGCTTATCTTTTATAGAATCATTTGGGGAGGGAAGGAGAAAAAATGGAGATAACGTTTATCCTCTCCAACCTGTAGTTCCATAATTAAAAATTGTACAATGGTGTCTCAACAATCACAGCAAGTTCTCTCAGGTTACTATTCTTAAGAGTTCTCAGGTGTAAGCCCTAAGCCATCTGCTATCCCTATTCGTGAATTCTTACTTCAAAATAGCTTTACAAAAAAAACAAAAACAAACAAAAAAAAACCCCATTGAAAACAATTATCCCAGAACTTTCACAGCTTATTTGTAGATGCACACATTTACCTTCAGTTAAAAATCATTTCCAAATCAGAGGCTTACCTGTATAGCAAAGCACCTCCCCTTTCAGCAGACAACTACTTGAGAGCATGATCTGAGAATATGTGGTAAAATACTTTTGTTTCTGCCAATATTACTTTACTGATTAAACCAAGGTTGTATCCAGAAAGTCAAATGTTATAGAGGGAATGTCACAGGAAAGAAAAATCTCAAAATACTGCTTATGTTTAAATTCTCTTAAAACACAAACATTCGCAGAAAATCATGATATAATTGAGTATTGTCTCTTGCTTTTAGGATCAGAGTTCAAATATTGGTACTGATGATTATTACCATTATGGCTTTATACAAGTCAGTTTCCCCTAAACATCTGTTTTTCATTAATAAGGTAAAGGAATGAAGAGCATATGGATATATCATGGGAGCATTTGAGGTTTCTTGTGGGACTACAGCTATGATTCTATGGGAAAACTGTTGTATAGTATCTTCTCTGAAGAAGTATATTTTTCTAATTGTGATTAGAGAGAATTCACATCTGGTAGCTTAGCTTCACAAAACAGACATTCAAAAATACTTGTAAATTCATATGTCATTAACAAAAATAATGAAATGTTTATGGCTTGATGCTAACTAGGAGACTAAGGCAGACATTACTCTATTAATAATATAGAAACAACATTTTAATGATGCTACAAAGACAAAGGGGACAAAAAGTGACAACCCATTCAAGTTCATTGTCTTTAAATATAAAGATTCCTGTCTATACATACTATTACATGAACAAACTTTGCCTGTCTATATTAAGATCTTAAGTCTGAAAAAAAAAAGGGGGGGAGGGACAAAAATTATAAAATGTATTCTGTGTTCTAAGGCATAAGAAATGTATTAGAAAGATTTCCATCAAAAACCATTATAACCAAAAGATTTAGGCTAATCAAAATTTTTAACACTTCAATTTTCTGTATGTCTCATTTATATAGAACATCTCCGTCCTACTTTCAGGAAAATGAGGCAGTTATAGTCTCTTCTTATTCTAAAAAATCTAAATTAACAATATCTGAAATTCTGAAGATACTTTCCCCCTTCTTAAATAAGCAAACACATTTACTGGGAGCTAAACAGATTTAAAAAACAAGTCTAGTTGTCTTGAAGGGAATCTCTTACCTAAATGGTACCTAATAGTCCTTCCAAATCTATTTCAGGCTATGAAACTATTCACCTGACTATGATCATCCTAAAAGATAAAATAATATAGACCCATTAAACACAAAAATTGACAGAGAAACAAGACTCAAGTGTCTGGAGCTTGAGAATTAAAGATTAATCAGAGTTGAACATAAAGGAGTTCTGAAATTAAAAGGGGGATAAATGGGATTTGACTTACTATGATTTTCTAGGTAACCTATAAATAAAGTTATTATGTTACTATAATCCCTAGGATTCCTTTCTTTCTTATAACATTGACAATAGAGTGAGATTTGTCACAAGCCTCCTTCAGTACTATTCCTAATTCTTTCTAATTAACTTTTGTCAAATGTTTTAGAAAATGCCCCAGTCTGTTTTATGGTAACAGTAAAAGAGTAAACAGATATCCTTTGACAAAAGTGGCATTCTAATAAAAAGTGTTTTCTACATATAGCTGCTCCCCACTTCAAATAAATCAAATTTATAAAAATTTGACTGTGCAAAACAAACTATGTTTTTTTTTATAGAAAAGATTCATAATAGTATTTCCTTCAATAAGTACCTTTCATCTAACACCTAAAAATTCTATTTACATACATTTCTGTAAATATTATATTTGACTACAATTCTCTCTCTAGATACATAGCTAACATTTATACAACGTTCAAGATGTACAAAGCTCTTTAAATATTTTATCTCATTTGTTCCTTACAAAAACCCTATTTAGTAGACATTATTATTATCACCTCCCATTTTACATATGAAGAAACTGGTTTAAGAAGAGATTTATCATTTGCCAAGGGTCATATAGCTAGCAAAATATCTGATTTGGGATTAAAACTCAGGTCTTCTTAGCTCTAAACCAGTGCTCTATCCAATTTACCAAGACTTGCTTATATAGTTCTTGAATAACAATTTTGGGAGAAAAAAGCAATGTAGGAGTTTGGCAGATATTAAGATTTAGAACACAGAATCTGATCCCCACGTAATTAAGATGCTCCGTTATAAACGTTAGTCCTAAATAGAAAAGATTACATAATAAGTTAGAAAGCAAAAGAAGTACATTTTACTGTCATGGCTATGGGAGAACTTGTAACTTAACAAAGGATCATAAAGGTGAAAATGAGGCAATTTTGATTAAATAAAACTTAAAAAGCTTTTTTGCACTAACAAAAGTAATATAATTAGAAGAGGTTGAGTAGAGGAAAATCTTTGCATAAGATATCTGTAAAAAGTCATATAAAGGGATGAGGAGAAATACAGAGAACTGATACAAATATGAAAGATGAAGTGTCATTCTCCAATAAAGGTGGCAGTGATTATGGTTTCAAATGAAGAAATGCTAATCATCAACAATCACATGAAGATTCCAAATTACAAATAATAGTAACACAAAAAAACAAAGTCTTACTTCATACCCGTCAAAATGGACAAAACAATAAAGCCCATGAATAACAGATGCTGAAGGGGTTAGATGTGAACTGGTCCAACCATTGTGGAAAACAACTTGAGAATTACTTGAGGAAAGTCACTAAACAATTAACTTTTGGCCTGCTGAATACCATAACATATATATCACAAAGAGGTCAATATTACATATAACAAAATATGCAGAGATATACTCTTTGTGATAACAAAAATATTGGAACAAAAAATGAGACTAATCATTTGGGGGATGGCTAAAAAAGTACCATATAAATATTTAGTAATATTAAGAGGAATTTTAAAAAAAGAAAGACTTGAAATGATATAGATTGAATTGACCAGGACAAAGAATATTAAACAATATTATTATAATGCAAATCATAATATTTAAAAAAGCTTCACTTAAGTGAATTGCAATAATCAAGGCCCAGAAAACAATAAAATGGATGTCTAAGCAATCGGAAAATTTTAGAATTACTCAATTTGAAAAATGTCATCAGAAGTAACCATTAAATGACTACAATAGTTTTGCCTATGTCCAGAGTATAAGCTACACATGCAGAGAAGAAACAGGTTAACAACTTTCTCCTATGAACTACTATCCATTAGTAAACCATAAAAGAATATTTTTAAAGTATTATTTAAACAAGATAGGATAAAATTTAGAAGTCATTCCACATAAAAATGACTTGATTGCTATACATCTACAAATCAACAAGACTCTACAAACCATCAAGATTGAAGCTTGAAACAAGAGAACCATTCAGAAAGAAAATGAAATGCTATAACTCAGATTTGGAAGAACTATTCTGATTAACTGTTATTCTCTTTCTTTGATAAAACCTGGTATTTTATACAACAGAAAAGCACAATACTTTGCTAGATATGTTAGTGTTAGTTTAGAAATTAGCAATATACTTCATAGCATTTAATATTCACCTCTACCCCAAACCTAATTAACCTTGGCAGTTTTCTGACATGTAGTCAGAGCAATCTTGTCTCTAGACTCAAAAATTTCCTAGAATAAGATCATAGCATAAATATCTGATGTCTTTCCTAAAGCAATTATGTTACAGTTTATTACTACCACTACCACCACTACTACTACTATGAAATAAAATCAGATCAGTCTTTACAGGGCTGTGTGAGTAGTTGTATTAATTAGGGGAAGCGTTTATTCAGGCTGGAGTACCTTAGGCTGGCACTATTGGGAGAGACTGCTAGCTAAGGATGTACCTATGAGCAGTTTTATTCTAGAGTTAAGAACTATTTTCAGGGTATTTAACTGGGGGCACTGTTTGGCTGCTACTATCAGTTTGAGCTTTATTTTGGAACATGAAAGGAGAGAGAACCAGTGCCTCTGGAACACGACAAAGTTACTTCAGTCCTGAAGCTATACATGTCAATCTTAAGATTTCAGTTGTGATCAAATTCCCAAGAGAAGTGCCTAAATCTGTATTATACTTGTAGGAAATAGTAGCTAAGAGATGATATGGGTCTCCATCTCTGTCTCTCTTTTTCAGAAGCACCAAAAGCTTGCTACTGCAGGAGATCATTGCATGAAATCCTTACTAAGGTACAAGCATCAACATTTGATGATATCATGCAACAGATAAAATATGTAGCCTTAGCCCTGACAAAGGTATTTCATAACATTAATTCATCTCTGACAAAAATGGAAAAGAGTGACCTGACAAGCAGGTTACTACCAAGCTCTACCTCTTGCCAGTAAGGAAATTAAATGAATAAATGAATAGGACAAGCAACAAAGAAAACAAATGTTATTCTCTGTTTACACACACTGTTAAGAGATGATTAGTTAGCCAATGTCATATTTTCAGCAAAAAGCAAGCCAACAAATACTCATTTTTACCAATCAGATTAATTTTTCCACAAAAATTGAAGAAAAATCTGAAAAAATGAATTCTGAATATTCACACTAATACAATCTCCTAGGAAACTAATCTGTTCCAAGAAACTCATTCTAATTTAACAGCTGACAGACATAATAATGATTACCAGTGGCAACCATGCTTTTCAAAAAGATAGCTACATTTGAATATCTCTTCTGATTAATGTAATATCTAAAAAAATTTCAAATTAATTACCTTACCCCTTCCATTTACAAGAATGGGATCAAATAAAGAGATTTACTCCAAAAGTATCCCAAAATTTCAAAGAACAATATGGGATTAAGAGTCAAGAATATAAATAGCAATTAAAGAAGATTACAGAAGGAAAAAGAAAGCAGTGCCCTCAATTAACAAAAAAAGAGCTATAACACTTACAAAATAAAATCATCGAGATATAAAATATGAAATTGGATAACTGAATTTTTCTTAGTTTAATTATGAATTAAAATAGATACCTTTTCAAAACACACAGATCTAATGGGCAAATTAGGTAACTGAGAATTTAAATTGATAGCACAATTGCTGAAGCCTGTATAAGACTATGTAATAATATGTAATAAAATGCTGGGTGTTTAGAGTCAATAAGATTTGAGTTCAAATCCTTCCTCAGACAAGTCATATGTAATCTTGCTTAATCTCAGCAGCTTCATCTATTAAATAATAGCATAATTGTCTTGAGGATTAAATAAGATAATATATGTAAAATAGTTTATAAACCTTACTATACTATAAAACAATAGCTATAATTAATATGGCAAAAATGGGTTCATTAGTTGTCAGATTCCAGTTTCCTAGAACTAAAGGGCAACTTTAAAGAGGTCAATCTAAAGCAATAAAAAGGCAAGCCTCTGATGTTCTGCTCTTTACTATCTACTTCACTACTATCGCTTCAATTACCATCTGTAAAGAAGTTAAAACTCCCAATTCTCTCTTTAATAATAATGTTTCTTCTAAGCTCCAGACAAACACACTGCCAACAATTTATATGGTTTAATTCTCCTAGTGACATCCTAGACAAAGCCATAAATATTCCCCTTTTTAAAACTTTTATTCAACTTAGGAAAAAAAAATTTGATCCCTTAAAGCACTGTGCTACATTGTCAGGGATACAAATACTAAAATAATTTACTCTCAAAGAGCTTACACTTTACAAGAAATTTGGGCTAGACTATTTCATAGTACCAACAACTGGAAAAGTACAGAGAAGTCTTCATGGAGGTGATGACTTTACTATTTCTATCTGCAGCACTGCTATTTTTATCTATGCTTCCATTCAAATCCTTGGAACTTATCCATCTTCACCACTTTGTGTGTGTGTGTGTGTGTGTGTGTGTGTGTGTATACATATATATATCAGAAGGTCCCAAATCCTGCCAATTATATCTCTGCACTAAAATTTCCATCTGTCTCTTTCCTCTCCGCCCTCACTGCCACTACCACTACACCAAACCACTGGCTCTTACTACTACTAATAGTTTGACAGATTCCTTGTTAACTCTCCTCCCATTCCAATCCATCTTTTAATACCATACTAATAATCATGTAGAGTTCAAGATCATGTCACTCATGTACTAAGAAAATCTTCAATGACTCCCTGTTGCCTGTGGAATGAAATTCTTAACTTCTTAGCCTGGTGTAGTGGATAAATCACTTAATTCAAGAATCAGAAGGTTTGAAGGTCTGTGTCCTGGTTCTGATATTTTTTAGCTGTTTGATTTTAGTCAAATCACTTAACACTTCTCAACATCCTATCATTCGTAACATATAAATATTTGCACTATACTATCTTCATCACAGGGCTGTTTTAGAAAAAGCATTTTATAAATGATGTTAACATTTATTGAAATGTATAAACTATAAAAGTGCTGGTAGCTAACAATATAACAGACTTAGTACTTCTAAAGACCATCTAGTTCAAACTTTCTTATTTTGAAGATAAAAAAACAAAGGCTTAAAAAAGGAAAGAAGAGAAAGGATCCTTAAATTGAGGTAAAATGAAAAATGCCGGTCTATGACTGTCATCATGAAGCTGGCCATGAGGATTTTGTGGCCCTGACTTTTTGAAAGCTTATACATCTCATACAATGGACTATCTTTTCTATGACTGGAATACTTCTCTTTCATCATCACCATCCCAGTCCCACCTTTGCCTATTGAATTCCTATTCATCCTTAAAATCTCAACTCAAGTAGCACCTTCTCTGTGAAATCCTATTTGATTCTTCCTGTCAGTGACAACCTTCCTCTCCAATAAAAATCAGGCTTCACATTCTCTTTGTTACTTCCTAATATAGAGACTATGTAATCTTGTTTTGTAGTTACCGTAATTTCTATATTTCTTTTTTTCCCACAACCTCCTTATAGGGCATAAACCAAGTCATAACAAGACTTTGTTATCTGCTCTTTACTATCTACTTCACTACTATCGCTTCAATTACCATCTGTAAAGAAGTTAAAACTCCCAATTCTCTCTTTAATAATAATGTTTCTTCTAAGCTCCAGACAAACACACTGCCAACAATTTATATGGTTTAATTCTCCTAGTGACATCCTAGACAAAGCCATAAATATTCCCCTTTTTAAAACTTTTATTCAACTTAGGAAAAAAAAATTTGATCCCTTAAAGCACTGTGCTACATTGTCAGGGATACAAATACTAAAATAATTTACTCTCAAAGAGCTTACACTTTACAAGAAATTTGGGCTAGACTATTTCATAGTACCAACAACTGGAAAAGTACAGAGAAGTCTTCATGGAGGTGATGACTTTACTATTTCTATCTGCAGCACTGCTATTTTTATCTATGCTTCCATTCAAATCCTTGGAACTTATCCATCTTCACCACTTTGTGTGTGTGTGTGTGTGTGTGTGTGTGTGTGTGTGTGTATACATATATATATCAGAAGGTCCCAAATCCTGCCAATTATATCTCTGCACTAAAATTTCCATCTGTCTCTTTCCTCTCCGCCCTCACTGCCACTACCACTACACCAAACCACTGGCTCTTACTACTACTAATAGTTTGACAGATTCCTTGTTAACTCTCCTCCCATTCCAATCCATCTTTTAATACCATACTAATAATCATGTAGAGTTCAAGATCATGTCACTCATGTACTAAGAAAATCTTCAATGACTCCCTGTTGCCTGTGGAATGAAATTCTTAACTTCTTAGCCTGGTGTAGTGGATAAATCACTTAATTCAAGAATCAGAAGGTTTGAAGGTCTGTGTCCTGGTTCTGATATTTTTTAGCTGTTTGATTTTAGTCAAATCACTTAACACTTCTCAACATCCTATCATTCGTAACATATAAATATTTGCACTATACTATCTTCATCACAGGGCTGTTTTAGAAAAAGCATTTTATAAATGATGTTAACATTTATTGAAATGTATAAACTATAAAAGTGCTGGTAGCTAACAATATAACAGACTTAGTACTTCTAAAGACCATCTAGTTCAAACTTTCTTATTTTGAAGATAAAAAAACAAAGGCTTAAAAAAGGAAAGAAGAGAAAGGATCCTTAAATTGAGGTAAAATGAAAAATGCCGGTCTATGACTGTCATCATGAAGCTGGCCATGAGGATTTTGTGGCCCTGACTTTTTGAAAGCTTATACATCTCATACAATGGACTATCTTTTCTATGACTGGAATACTTCTCTTTCATCATCACCATCCCAGTCCCACCTTTGCCTATTGAATTCCTATTCATCCTTAAAATCTCAACTCAAGTAGCACCTTCTCTGTGAAATCCTATTTGATTCTTCCTGTCAGTGACAACCTTCCTCTCCAATAAAAATCAGGCTTCACATTCTCTTTGTTACTTCCTAATATAGAGACTATGTAATCTTGTTTTGTAGTTACCGTAATTTCTATATTTCTTTTTTCCCACAACCTCCTTATAGGGCATAAACCAAGTCATAACAAGACTTTGTTATCTCCTCTTTCCTATGTAGCACTTTGTACACAGTAGGCAATTAATATTTGTTAAATGAATTAATATAATAAACAGTATTATTTCTCACCATGTGCATGAAGCATAAAGATCTAGTTGTCCCAAGCCAGATTCACACACACATACAAAAAAAAAAATCCATAAATGATTATAAAGAAAAATGATAAGTTTTCGTAGTCTAATTTACTAATTATTAAAATTACTAATTACTAATTTTATTCTTATTAATTCTTATTGTTTAATCCCAATTTAAGTCTCTGCTCCAGAAGCATATTAAAACAACTTGTTTAAGAATAGGAAGTAAATCCAACATACATAAGCAGGCTGAGGTAAGCATTACACCTTATCTTCCTAAAACTGCAGGAAGATTTTGGCTAAGGATAGAATAGTACATATCTCTAAAAACAAAGCTCCATTTTTCACCTGTGGATATTTTGGGTTTTTTTGGGTTTTTTTAAACAATAAGATCTTCACAAAAATATACTGTTAAAAAGACATAAAATAACTTAGAAAAGGATTACTATAAGAATAATTTAATCAAACTCGTATATGTTAACACTATTGCTCAATAGTATGATTTTTGCCAGTTTAGCAATCCCATACTAATGTAGCCTATAATCATTCCAAAATATTTTGAGTGGTTACTATATGCAAATGGACTTTCCCATTAAAAGGAAAGCTTTGGCAATGGCCTCTTAACTACATAAAAAGTTATAGTTCTGTTTAGAAAAGATATGCCATTGCATAGTTTTTTTTTGTTTAAGGTAGTATGCTGATTTTGATTGGTAGTAGAAATTATCAATCAACAATGTATATTGTTGACTATCATGGGGAAGAAGAATAACCAAAAAGTATTTTCTAAAGATGCTACATAAAAATGAAGTCATCAAGATTGCTAAACTCTGTCTAGGGCTATAGAGCTTCAAAGGATGAAAGATTTGAGTTTCACCAAACTGGTCTTTAGCTTCCAATTCCCTTTTCCTCTAATTATAAAGTTCTTTCTTCAGTTCAGTTTCTGCTTTCTAAGAAAGACCTGAAAATCCTAGTTGCTAGAGAAATTGGAGGGATTATTGTTCAGCAAGTGGCACATTTCATTAAAATAATATGAATGCCATTCAAGACAACAAGGGAAAAAAAACTCCAGGATTTATATATATTATAATGATTAACTGCTGCAAGTTTTCCCCTCATTATATGGCACAGGCATGTTTAGAAAATTTTACAATCTATGGATGAAATTACAGAAAAACAAGACTGAAAAGGTTCTCAAGATCATTTGGGACAGCTTCTACTACAATTAAATAACAATGAAAACTATTTAAGCCCAATTTTTCAAACAATTTCCTAATTATTCTTAAAAATTTAGAGATTTTCAAAACAATGCAAAAGCCTTGGATTGAAATAAAGACCCTTTGAAATCTCATCCAAATTCTGTGATTATGATTCAAAAAGATGGAGAATTGTGGAGCCATGAAAATGAGTTTTCTTTCTGCACTTGACATATAAACCTTCAGAATTTATTTCAACTTTTCCCCACTCTTTGGACTAAAGTCTATTATAAGTTCAATTTTTTTTTTTTTGGAAAGGGGAACAGGGATGATGGTGGCACTTCTATGCTCTGTACCAAATATCTCAGAGCAGTTTCAAGCTTCAAACTTCACAAGACTTTTGGCAATGTTTAAAAAATGCTCAAATTTTAAAACTTATTTCTATGACTTCTATCACAAATTCAACTTAAAAGAATAGTTTGATGGTAAAAAAAATTTTTTTAAAGATATGCTTTAAGATAATAAGAGGACCCTGACATAAGAAAAAACATTTGTTTTGTACAGAACTGTTGAACAAATAAGATAAAATTCAGTTGATTTGAGTGAATCAAAGAATACAGTATTGACCCAAATCTTCCCTGAACACATTAATAAAATTAGCTTAAAAATAATAAACACTAACTTAGGCATCAAAAATTAAAACCAAACCGACTTAATGATTTAAGTTATCATTCAATTCCCCTATTCAGCAAATATGCACGTTGTTTGGAAATAGTATAGTTCTAATCTTGGGAGTTATCTAATTGTCTTGGCCTTGTCAAAATCCTGTGTCTAAATACACTTACCCCACACCTACCAAAAAGTGTTAGTATAAACACCAACGATCATAATAAGAGTGAAACTCAAATGAAAGGGAAAAAAAGTCTACTTGTTTTAAGATTGACAATTACTTTAAAAACTATTTCATCTAATCTTATTTTAGGAATGGGATATCACTAGCCTAGAAGAGAAAGAAATATTACATGAGGTCAGCCCCAAGATCTATCCAAGTTCAAATGCTCTCTCTCTGTACAGTGGAAGGAACATGCCTATTTTTCCTTACCATCATCTATAAAGGTGAAGGTCAAAACCATAATACATTCATGTTTCCCCCTGAAAACTCACTACAGACTTGGCATTCATTTGTCTAAAACTGCTTTTAAATAAACATTTCATTTTAAATCCCACATGACTTCTTTAATGAGTCTCACTTGATAGTTAGCTCCTTGGGAGCTGACAGTCTTTTGTCACTTCTTATATCCTTGGCCTTTAATAAAACACAGTGCCTGGCATATAGTAAGACACTTAGTGTTTACTGAATAACTGATTGAGCTCCAAAGGGTCTGTTTTCAATTCTACTTTTACTGTTTGATATGGCAAATGAACTTTTGCTGCCTTTACCAATACAATTTATGATTTTATAGAATTCAAATCATATCTCTGCTTATGCCTCATCTATCCAGACTAAAATTTTATTCTTTTTAAAGTCATCCTGATATAGTAAGAAGTTCTTCATTGCAGTCATTTATATCTTTTTTAAGTCCATAATATTTTCTTGAGATTTAGGGATAACATTTAGCAATAAATGTAAAACAGCATCTTAATCAAATCTGTACCCACATTTAAAAAGATTAGATGGTTAAAAATAATGCAAACAAAAGTAAGCACCTGCCTTTTGTTACTCAACTGTCTACAGCTTCCTGATTTGCAAATAAAACCAAAAAAATAGCTTCCTGTTATTACAAGAAATTTGATTTTTTGATTTTTCAGAATCCTAGAATATTTTATTAAGTAGCAATTTAATCATGACATCTTTCCCTAGAGAACTTGAAAAATAGCTGACTCATGATGAGAAGTGTTACCATTGCTACTGAGAAGCAGAATGGAAAACCTACTCACCTATTCAGAAAACCTCCAGTTGTCACTCCTCTGCTCAGCTGTTTCCATAGAAACTGGGGCAGGGAAAGCATCAAGGACAAGAAGCAGTCAGGGACCAGCTACTGTTTATTATAAAAATAATGGGAGCAGATTTTGTGCTTCTATATAAAACCTCTGTTACTCTATTTAATCAGCTATGAAAAAGTACCCCCACCCCCCAAAAAAATTTTTTTAAGAAGGCACGAAGGAAAGAGAATAGAAAAGACAAAGAACAATGAAAAGGGAAATAAGAAGAGCAATAAACAAAGTCTTAGTGGTGATGGTTGGATAATTGGTAAATTTTATTTGAAAATATTTTATTTTCCTTTTTAATAATTCTCTCTTTTCTGTTACTAAAATAAGCAGAAGTAGAATCAACAAACAGAGATGGAATCTCAGACTGGAGAATCACTAAGCAAACATGCGTCTTGAACCATTATTGCACCTTAAGAAACAGTGAATCTGAAGAAATAAGAAAAGCATGGAAGATTTAAATAAAACCAATGCAGACTGCAATAAGCAGAACCAAAACAATATCTACAAACACATCAATAAAAAGGAAAAGAAAAGCTATGCAATTACAGTGACAAAGCCAGGTTCCAGAAAAGAGCAGAGAAAAATGTACCTCACTCCCTTCTCTGCAGAGGTGAGAGCTATGGGTATTTAATATTACACATATTATCAGACATGGGTGTCATGTTTGTTGGTTTTGCTGAATGTCTCTTCTCTTTCCTATCAGGAGTGGCTCTGTAGATAGGCAAGAGGAAGTAATAGAGCTGGAAGTTAAGATTTCAATAAACAAAATTTTCAATAATATCAAGGTTTTTTTTTTTAAATCCAGTATAAACAAATGGATGAAAATTGTCCATTTCCAAAATATGATGAATACAGAAGGTACTTAAACATTTGCTGAATGAACTTAAATCCTTCTGATAATAAAATTAGAGACTAATAGTCAAATGACAGCCAGGGAAAATTAGAAGTCTAAGAAATTCTTTTCTCACCTTTGTTACAAAAATTAAGTAGATGTTCAAAAAACCACATAAAAAACATTTGGAGTAAAGGATGATCTTGATACTTGGGGCAATCATAATTGACTGTAAAAATAAATAACCAAAACTTCAAGGGCTGAAAAGCTAAAAATTTAATGTTCTATGTTTTAGTCCACAACTATGAATACTATGTATGTACTAAAAGAAGGGGAGAGTGGAAAGAAGAATAGATTTGGAGTCGAGGGATCTGGATTCAAATCCTGACTCTTCCACTAAAAATGGCTTTACAAATTAAGATCTTTTCCCAAAGCACTACTCATTGGTTCTCTTATCAACAAAATCAGAGGAATAAATCAGAATACCTCTAAGGTTTTTCCTTATTCTAAAACTTAGTTACATGCAATATGATAGTTATAAACCTAGCTTTAAACATCAACAGATCTCCTAAGACATCTAAATTTCTATAGTTGTATGAAACAACTGTGTATATATACACTGAGTAATATCTAATCCACTTTTAACTTTCCCACCAAAAAAGTGGTCATAAAGTAGCAACCTGTCTAAATGCAATGTGATACTTCTAAAAAATGAAGATTCATTCAAGGAGCCTAGTGACAAACTCAATAGCAACCTAAAATCATGACTATATATCCTAAGCAAGTAACTTCAGTCAAAAACAAGTACAGAAACTGTAAAATACGAGACCTTTTTTTTTTTAAACAAGACCCACAAGGCATTAGTTGCAAAAAAGAGAAAAATATGTCAATTCCTTGTAGCTTTTTGTTCCAGAAACAAAATCCATTTTTACAAAAATGGAGAATGAGATTTATTCAACAAATATTTAATGAGCACATAATGTGTACTAAATACTGTGAAGGACAAAAAACAAGACATAAATCAAAGAAATAAGTGAGCAGAGGGAAGTTTTAAAGGAGTCACAAACTGGGTAGCTTTGGGGTTTGCTATTGTTTAAAAGAATTATATAATAAAAGTTCAGTTTCATACACAATCCTGTTTTCTGTTCTTTATATATTGAAATGTTCAAGTCTAAGCTTATAATTAAAATACATGAGAATTTAAAGATAGCCTCTTTTCTTAAGGCAACTTAGTTATGAAGTGCATATGGACAACTCAAAGACCAAAAAAGATTTTGATTTTATCCAAGTGCTCTCAAACAAAAGATTCATACATAATACTTTACAATGTATGTATATATACATTACTATGATAAAGAGTTCATCTTACACATAGATGAAATTTCCTGATGAAGAGAATCAGTCAGGGTGAAGCAATGGGAAATTTTGTAAATGTTTGGGGGGGGGAGGGGAAATCAGTTATGAAGCTCCTGGATATTGCTGATATGTGATCTGCTTTACATACTCTATTATTTTCACTGCTGTCTATAACTGGTAAGATTATTGTTAATAGTTTTTATGAACTATCATGCCAAATACAAAACACCACTAATCCTAAATTAACAATTTTAAGTGGAAATGCAAAACAACAACAACAAAAAAAATAACTTTGTTGTGAAACAATTAGGAATATAACATGAACACAAGAACTACATAATGAAAAAGAAAGAGCCATAGAACTTATGTGAGTTGACACAAGGCAGGAATAAAGCAGAGGAAAAATAACAACATATGTAACTGCAATAACGTAAATCAAATGAACAGTAAGAGGTCAAATATAATGGACATGGCAGGTATCATGCAACATAATGCAACAACATCTTTCTTTTTTTGTTAATTATATAATCAATAACCAATACATATTAATCGCAATTCTATGTTAGGTGATTCTGTTTTAACTATTTCTGGGAATGTACTTTGTAAAAGGATAGAGGGACATTAAATTTATAAAAACAAAGAAAGCCTAGTGGACTTGGTGTCAGAAAACATGGATTTCAGTTCCAGTTTTCATACATCTCTGACATTTCAAGTTTCTTTTTGGTAAAATAATAATGAAAGCAGCTCCACACTTGCCTCAAAAATTTAGTGGGAATCAGATAAAATAACATATGTTAAGGCACATTGTTAAAACTCAAAGCACTAGCTAAGATCATAGATTTAAAGCTGCAATGTGTTTGGTTACACACTAATTTAATCAACATTTCCTTTTAAAAAAAAAAAAAAAATATATATATATATTTATAGCACCTACCATAGCCTTTGGCACAGAGAAGGTCCAGTAACTTTATTTAATCAATCAGTAGGCCTGGGATAAGCAAATGAATGACTAAAGATATCCATTAAAATACTGTGCTTTTCCATGATGCTAGTGCCAGTAATAATGGAAATGACATTCATTCCCTATCATGAAGAGAGCAAGATAAAGCTAGTTTTATTCAAACAGTGTCAGGAACATCAAAAGCACATGTGTACACAAATACAGTATTCTGATTGATCATTATGGCAATGAGGTGAACCTAGCTTCTTGAAGGGCACATAAGTGGAACAATGAATAAAGTGCTGGGCCTGTAATCAGCTTCAGATACTTACTAGCTGTGAGATTCTGATCGATCGTCACTTAACCCCAGTGCCAGTTTCCTCATCTATAAAATGAGCTTAAAAAGAAAATGGCAAGCCACTCCCATATTTTTTCCAAGAAAACTGCGAATGGGTCACAAAGAGCCGGACACAACTGAAATGATTAAACAACAAAAAGGTCCTTGAAAGTAATATATTAGCAAATCTCTGGGGAGGTACTATCTAGTTGAAAAGCCTTTAAAATGTTGGTCATGTGAATGGAAAATTATGTCTATAAAATAAGGACAGACAAGTTTGGAAAGGTTCATCCACACTTCTTGAAAGGTGAGAAAATGTCTTGGGATACAATTCCTGGAGACTATATACTGAACTCTAGAAAGGGACTGCAATCTGCAACAGTAGGAAAAGTACCCACACCAATGAAAAACTAGATCTTTGATATGTGGACACATGTGGAAATGTTAAAAGGTAGCATATTAAGAAAAATGTCCTTCCACAAGTGTAAAGCAACTAGTCAAAATTATTTAATAACAGATTAAGGATAAGTAAACCAGTGAAACCAAATTATCAAAAATAGATCCAAATCTATTTTAGAGTTTAAAGGAAAATAAAGTAAAACAAATCAATAAGGAAAGGAATAATTATTTCATAAATACCACTGGAAAAACTGGATATAAATAAGAAATATGTCACTATAACTGGAGTAAGAATTTACATTTAAAATTATTAAACAGTAATCATATACATATTCCAATTTTGAGGGGAGATTACTTCTCTTGTTTCAATAGTCAAGAAATTATTACCAGCAAAAGGAGCAATTAATACTGCATAAATAAAACATTTCTACACAACAAAATGTTCAAATAAGAATATATATGTATATATTCACAATTAAAATTATAGATAATATTTTGATCTCCAAAATATATAGGTAAAAGTGATTTGATATATAATCTCCAAAAGGAAAAAAAAAAAAAAATCACAAAAATAAACACAAACACTAAGTAACTATGGAAATGGTTCTAATTCAAATAATAATTACAAACTTATCAAAATTACTATCATACGCACTTAAATTAGGAAAAAAAATGAAAATGAAAAAGCACAATGTTGCTGAAATCATAGAGACAGACAGACTTCTATACTGTTGATAATGTTAAACTAATAAAAACTTTTTACATTCTTAGACTCATTAATGCCATTTGGGGAATGACATTCCAAGAAAATAAAAGGAAAAAACTTTACAAAACTATTTATATCTGCATTATGCATGTGTGTGTATGTACATATGTACATATATACACATATGTATATATATATATATATACACACCTATATATGTCTAAACGCTCATCACTAGAATGCTTGTTATGTAAATATATGTAGTAATCTATTAATTTGTGTATATGTGAGACAGACACACAGAGACAGAGACAGATAAAGAGAGAGAATTAAGATTAGAACATTGAAACCCTTTGAATACTGCAATTTATGAAAATAATTTCCAAATCCTAGAGCTGCTATTTTCAGAAGACTCTAATTTTCAAGTGTATATAGGGATTATAAAACAACTCTGTAGAGTTGGTTTAGCATTGATAGATTGAAAAATAAGCCTAAAGACTAAGGTACCAGATGGCACCAAGAAAACCCTACAATCTACAAATAAATACAAAAAGTATTTATCATTATTAACATTACTTCTGTTATACCACACATAAGTCAATTAATAACAAAGAAAGCAACAAAACCATTAAAGAAGTGATACTCTCCACTGGAAGTTTTTTCAAGTGTACCAACATGGCAACAAAATCCTAACCATTTTCAATCTTTCACATAACTGAGAAAATTAGAAGCTACTAGTTATTTCATCAGCTATTGCACCACAACTATTTAAATTCAAAGAAGATACAAAGATATTCTAGAATACATTCACATAACAAATACTTGCTAAGAAAGAAAGAATGTAAGGGCTGCAAAAGAAAAAGTAAAACCATACTTTTTCCCATGGAATGTGTTGGTTACTGGAATTTCTGTTAAATTTTCCCAACCAAGAATCTTTAGCTACTTTTCCGACTGTTTTGGGTCCTTTTCACTTACCCCATTATAGTTTTCTTTAGATACTATGCTCCATTTGTAATCAGACATTGCTGACAATTCCAAAGATACTTAAATCAATGATATAAAGCAAACTCCTTGAGGGTAAGAGTATTTCACTTTTGCTTTTGTACCCCAAATTAATTAGCACATAACAACTACTTAACATTTGGTTGGAAAAAAAAAACTAAGGCTGGTACCTAAAAACTACCATCACAGAATCACAGTTAAAAAAAAAAATAACACAATCATCTCAATGATTTTTCTTAAGTTTATCAAACGGGAATCGAAGAGTGTTTCTCTTTCAATGTCAGTGTATATTTGCATTATTAAAGAACAATGAATTTCTTGTTCATCTTAGACACCAGCACAAATTTATAAGAGAATAAGCCCTCAGTAGTCCAAATTACAAAAGAATTTAATTCTATTTTCAAATTGCTGATATTAAAATATACTATATAGAAGGGAGACATTGTGGCATAGTAAAGAAGAGAATCAACTGGGAGTTGGGAAGAGTTGGGCTTAATTACCTCTTCAGATACTTATTAATTGTGTATTAATTGTATAATCTCTCTCAACCCAATTCTTCTTCTGTAAAATGGGATAATGGCGTTTATCTCACCAGATAATTTTGAGGATCAAATAAGACATGTACAAAAATCTGCAAAAGTTAAAGTGCTATGTAAATATTAACTATTCTCACTCCTAAAAGCTAAATTATGCTAAGTTTTGCTCTAAAGGTTTTAGAATATTTTTTTAAAAAGCTAAAAATAGCTATTCCCCCTTTAGTATTTATTTAATCAGGAAAAAGGAGGTGGAGGGAGTGGGGTGGGGAAGAGAGTTCTTTAAATTAGAGCCAGGGTCTAAAAAGAAAGCTAAGTAAAAATGTTAATAAAAAAAGAATGAATTACATAGTAGGTACAAAATAAATGATACATTGTACCAGCCCAGCCCCTCTCCAGGTAAAGACTGTTTTTCATGAGCCCCTTGAAAAGATGTGAAAGGTGGAAGTGGTTGGTGCCATTTTTAAAAAAAAAAAAAAGGTGATCCTAAGAAATGTACTCCAGCGAAGACTATATTTGGGTTTGTTTTCTTTTTTCCTTTGAGATGAGGAAAAAAAATACAAATATAAAATATAAATATCCAGAACTGTCTAAGAACCCTGAGGGACTCCTTTTCCAACAAGGCTTCCACATTTGATCCTATTAGTCTTAATTATTTTGATTATAGTAATTCTTGTATTCCTAAGGTCCTTCCATTTCCCAGCCTCTGGTCTCTCTTTCTTATTGAATCCATTTTATATAGCAGTACTAATTTAATCTCCCAAATACAGATCTGTTCATGGCACTATGTTGTTCAAAATCCTTCCAAGATTTTCTAATTGCTGGCCTCAAAGAATCCTGGTTTCAAACCATACTTCAATAGACTTATTCCCTGTTTCTCTCCTTCATTTACTTTATGTTCAAACTAAATTGGATTAATAATCATTCACTTCCCTGCTTTCATTTCTTTGCTCACACCATACCCTCCCTTGAAATTTCCTCTAACTCTGCCCACTGAAATTCTATCCTTTCTTCAAGGATTAGCACCTTTCTCAACCAAACTTCCTCTTCTCCTCAGTCAGAAATGACTTTATACTTAGAACTGTCCTAGAACTTTATTTATACCTTTCATAACCTGAGTGTATTTTTGGGAGGATACCATCAATATTTTTCTGTTTCCTCTCCCTTATAAATTCTGAAAAGTGGGGACCATGCTTTATCATTCTTCCTATATCTTCCTTAGCATCCAATACTTTGTACAGAATAAAAACAAGAAACGTTTGCAAAATTACATTGAATCATTCAAAAACTCTTCAATGTTACAGATTTCCTATACAGAATATTATTTAACAATGCTCTGTATTAAAAAGAAATCATCAAATAAGACTTTAAAGAAGCAAATTGTTTGCAGTCATTTGATAGAAAAATTCATTTTAAAAGAATTAAAATTTTCATATAATGAATTGTGATACATTCAATCTTGAACTGTTTCTGATAACAGAACTAAAAACATTTTGTTCAAGGGCACAGCCACCTGAAAAACTTAAAAGATAGGAAAAAAACAAAATATCCTAGGTGTACTCAATAACCAATTTGTCTTAACTCTTTTGAAGATGTTTATACTTTTCTCTGTACTCACCTCTTATTTGTGGTATTGTACATTTCCTTTTATAACTTCTAAATTACTCCATTTAAAATTTCAAGTACTGCACCCGCTAGTTCTAATTTTCAAGATTAGGTGGTCCAGCTTTAGTACTCTTCTTGATTTAAGGAATCAATTAAATTCCCTTTCAATGTCTATCTTTCTGAATTGAAAAATGCTAATCTTTTTTAGTCTATCTTTATACACCAACAATATCTACAAGCAGTCCCGTAAGCCCTTTAATTTTCTTAAGATTCTAACTTAATAGGATCCAACTGAAACACAAATACAGGTAGGTTTATGAGATTTACTTTAATTTTATAAAAGTTTCAAATAAAGTAAATATCATCCCTAATATCATTTAGAGAGGACATTTTTCAAAATATATCTTTGACAATAGAGCTTTACCCCAAAACTTACAGGAAATCATAAGGTAATCCTCACAGTTGCTTTTATCATCATCTTGTTGTTCCACAGGGATTCCATTGGCATCTATAACAGCTTCTGAGGCACAGTCTGCTACCAATACTTCTTCTGAAACTACATCAGTTGTCAGAGGATCTGTGACAATTTCTGCTTCTACAACATTGTCATGAACAACATGTTCCACATGTCCAACATCAGGTACATGCATAGAGTCACTTGTCAATACGTGTTCTGGTATAGACATAGTAGCTGTAGTTATGTCAGAGGCTAAAACATCATCAGGGACAGTGCAATGTGCTAACGAAACTTCTTCAGTTACATCTGTGTCCAGCACTTGCTCAGGAATAATGACTGTTTCAGACACATCTGCTTCTTCCATGATATCTGGGCACTGAACATCCTCTATAACAACGTCCTCAATAACATCTTGGATTACTACAGAGTCGGGGTCATCAGGGACAAAATTATGCACAGTTATGTCTGAATCCACCACATCTGAAACAAAAACAGTTTCTTGTACTTCCACAACAATCTGATCACCATCCATGTGTGTAGCATCAGCTCCTTAAAAAAATAAAAACAGAAATGAACAATTGCCTATTTTAAATGATAGATTGCTTTTTAAAAAAATTTCCTCATGGGATACTACAGACTTCAAAGTTTTCTCTTATACTCAATTACATTAAAACTATGAATGTGTGATTTATTTCTATTTTTGGGAGCAGGGTGGAAGAATACAAACATAAAATACTGATCACTTTTTAACTACCCATAAGTAAAAAAACATATTTTTAAAAATTTTAAACATTTTATTTCAGTTCCAAATTTTCACCATCCCCACCATCCACTGAGAAGGAAAAACACATGGATATGCCCATTATACATATGAAGTCATGCAAAACATTTTCCAATAATATTTGAAAAAATGTTCTAGGGAAACCAATGACAGGAGATAATCAGAAAACATATTTATATTATAAAATACTTCTGGAAACACAAGGATAAAAAGTTTAACATGATTAATACTAGTAATATTATCCAAGTATTTACAGATGACTATAAAATTAAAAAATTTAAATTAAATAATTACCAGAAAATTTGAGCTGCAAAACACATTTCTTCCTTTCACCAAACATTCATTTTTCATCTTTTTTCCTTCTTTAAACATTCACCCTCTTCTGATTTATCCTTTTCAATTTTTTTTTCACTAAAATACACTTTCTCCTATCTCCTCAAATTTCTTCCCTTCTATTCTAACAATAATATAGAATATAGTGCTACATATGGACATACATATTATGTATTCAAGCTGAAAAAAGAGACACCTTGAATTATGGTATAATTATCGTGACAGTAAGTTCAACATAAGAAAAATGTAGAAGAGATGACAAGTAAGGCATTTTGAAAAGGAAGCAAATAAGGCAATATTCTTTGGTAGTTAAGGACTAGGATAAGGAAGGAAAAGCTAAATTTTTAAATGGGAAAAAACACTTAAAGTGTGGTCTCATGAACTATTCCAATACTTATTCTTATGCCTAAAAAGAAAAGTGACTAACCCAATGTCATACACAGGTAAATTAAGCAGTTACCTACGACTAGAAGCCAGGTCTTTTGACTCAAGATTCAAAGATTTTGTCACTACAAGAAAAATAATTTTAATGTCTTAACTGAAAGACCACTCCTTAATTCTTTCATCAAGGGATATAAAATTATTATTAAAAAAAAAAAAAACCACTCAAATACAGAAGGACAGAAATGTTTGGTGAATTTTTTAAACATAGTATTTATTCTGAATAATAATAATAATAAAAAAAAAGACAAATCTTTATTGTCAAAAATTATTTCAAATGAGCCAAAAAATAATTTTATCATCAATTTAAAAATATTTTATGTCTGCTACAATTTCTTTTGTAAAATATTTTCTAACAATTTATATCCATTTTCCTTACATTTGTATCCATTTTTCTTATTATATATATTTTTTCAATACCATGATTCTAGTTTTAAATATATTTATTTACATGTTGAGGTACAAAAATTACTGAATTAATATGCAGAAATCTGAGTGTTAAGTCCTAGACTTTGCCATCCAACTTGATAGTTACGAAATCACCCTCACCCTGTTTCTGCATTTATTATGAAATGGGGACAGTAGCTTCTATACTTCCCTCACATTAAAGAGGAAAAGAGATAGGGATGTCTATGATTTCATTAACATATGATAATCCCTAGATGAGGAAGCTATCAATGCAGCTCAAAACTTTCTCTGAAACTTGGTCTAAAAAAGTTGCCTAGAACACTAAGAGATTAAAAGACTTGGATCACTCAGATAATATGTGTGTATCAGAGGCAGGGCTTTGAAACTTTGAAGCCAGCTCACTCGCCATTATGCCATGCTGTCTATCAAATGAGAAAATACAAATTAAAGTCCTATGCAACTATAAAATGATATTCTCTATTATAATTATTTTATACATTAAAATTTGTGTATCTCCAAATTTAGGAATTTACTGAAAGTCCAACAAATACTTCTTAGAGTTTAGAAATCTCACAGCTCCTAAATGTCTCTTCCATTCTCTGAATTACATGGATCTGTCATACTATTACTATTAAATTAATTTCATTAAAGAAATTATTTTGATTTAAAGATAAATTTAACCACCTCTTACATATTTCAATAAAGTAGTCAAAAAAACAATTATCCTATTTAACAATATCCTCCAATTGGATTATAAAAATTAATTTAAAATAAAAAGGAATGTACAAGTAATATAAACTTATCAAATAAAAAAACTGGCAAGAAGGCAAGATAAGGCTATGATGAGAAGTTTTAAATATTTGGACATCTGCTAAGGGACTCTTTCTGCCAAGAGCCAAGCATCTTGACTTGCTTTAATGTTAATTTCCTATTTTAGAAGGTAGAAAAAGTGACTAGAGAAGATGCTATTCTGAACCCAATTCTGAATATCAGAGAAGGACTGGTAAACCAAAAAAAGTAACGTTGGGAGAAAACAATCATATCATTTTAAAGCTTGTGATAGCCAAGAGGAAGAATACTGTATAATTTATTATGTATCCTAGAATTTAGAATAATATAACTGACACATATCAGAGAAAAAAAGAGATTATAACTGACAGATAGCAAATCTAAAACAAAAGGCTGTATGCAGAACAGCTGAAAGAGCACTGTTTCTACAATCCATTTAAATCCTGCCTCTAATGATACCTGTCAATTGGGAATGGCTGAACAAGCTGTGGTATATGACTATAATGGAAGAATACTACTGTAACATAAGAAATGATGAGCAGGATGATTTCAGAAAAACCTGCAAAGACATAACTGATGAAAAATGAAGTGAGCAAAACCAGAAGAATATTATACACAGTAACAGGAATACTATACAATGATCAACTATGAATGACTTAGCTGTTGTCAGCAATACAATGATCCAAGGCAATTCCAAAGGACTCATGATGAAAAATGCTATTCACATCCAAAGAGGAATCTGAATGTAGATAGAAGCATATAATTTTTAATTTTCGTATTTTTTTTTATTTTTTTTTGTTTGTTTGTTTTGGACTGTTTTCTGTCACAACATGACTAATATGGAAATGCTATATATGACTGCACATGTACAATCTGTAGCAAACTGCCTACCGTCTCAGGGAGCAGGATAGAGAAGATAGGAGGAAGAATATTTGACTCAAAATTTTTTTTAAATGGTTAAAAATAGTCTTCAATTATAATTGGGGGAAATAATAAAAAAAAAAAATCCTGCCTGATACCACCTGTAACGTTGGGTATAACACAACTTCTCTGGACCTCATGTAAAAAAGAGGGAGTTGAACTAGATGACTTTTCTCAAGTCCCTTTCCTATGAATCTATGATAAAGAAGGGTAAAAAGACTCTTAAAAACAAGTGCCCCAAAATCAAATAAACAAGTAAATCCCAAAAAGGGACCTATAACATTAATATGGCTATATAGATAATTTTCTAATAAGCATAGATTTTTTTTTTTAATATTACAAAATATGGTTCAATGTCTGGAAATGAAAGAGGGCCAAAGGCTTTTAGACTCATACTTGTATGTCATTAATTTCTTAATTTTAATCAGTTTTTTTGGTATGCAAATGGACCACTGACTAGCCAGAGCAAAGATCAAAATCTAGGAATAAGACCATTACTAAAGATGAGAAGTCACTCTGAACAATTAAAACCATTTCAAACCAACAATTTCAATATTCATACCTATTCAAATTATCCATCATGATGAAAAATTGAAACTGGGGAAAAAAAGACAAATAATGACCTCAATTATTACTATCACTATCAACTACTATAAAACAACCAAAGAAAGAAAAAAAGAGCTCACAAACTGCAATAACAAGTAAATACTTGATCTTCTTGCCAAGAAGAATTAAAAGCCAAGGGCAAGACTGATTGAAACTACAAATCCATTTGTAAAGCAATAGAGAAAGGATGACAAAAGATTACAAATAATAAAACCTCATAAAAAAGTAAAAAGCAAATCAAAGGAAAATCTGCCAGGTGACCCAAAGGAGCCATATTACCTCAAAAGTAAATTGATGTAAAATGGAACAAATTTATTAATATTTTATAACTAGATTATATCAAATTGAAAAGTTTTTGTACAAACAAAACAAATGCAGACAAGATTAGAAGGGAAACAATAAACTGGGAAAACATTTTTACAATCAAAGGTTCTGATAAAGGCCTCATTTCCAAAATATATAGAGAATTGACTCTAATTTATAAGAAATCAAACCATTCTCCAATTGATAAATGGTCAAAGGACATGAACAGACAATTCTCAAACGAAGAAATTGAAATTATTTATAGACATATGAAAATATGCTCCAAATCATTATTAATCAAAGAAATGCAAATTAAGACAACTCTGAGATACCACTACATACCTGTCAGATTGACTAGAGTGACAGGGAAAGATAATGTGGAATGTTGGAGGGAATGTGGGAAAACAGGGACACTGATACATTGTTGGTGGAATTGTGAACACATCCAGCCATTCTGGAAAGCAATTTGGAACTATGCTCAAAAAGTTATCAAACTGTGCATACCCTTTGATCCAGCAGTGTTTCTACTGGGCTTATACCCCAAAGAGATACTAAAGAAGGGAAAGGGACCTGTATGTGCCAAAATGTTTGTGGAAGCCCTGTTTGTAGTGGCTAGAAGCTGGAAAATGAATGGATGCCCATCAATTGGAGAATGGTTGAGTAAATTGTGGTATATGAACGTTATGGAATATTATTGTTCTGTAAGGAATGACCAGAAGGACGAATACAGAGAGGACTGGCAAGACTTACATGAACTGATGCTAAGTGAAATGAGCAGAACCAGGAGATCATTATATACCTCAACAATGATACTGTTTGAAGATGTATTCTGATGGAAGTGGATCTCTTCGATAAAGAGAGCTAATTTAGTTTCAATTGATCAAGGATAGACAGAAGCAGCTACACCCAAAGAAAGAACACTGGGAAATGAACATAAACAGCTTGCATTTTTGTTTTTCTTCCTGGGTTATTTATACCTTCTGAACCCAATTCTCCCTGTGCAACAAGAGAACTGTTTGGTTCTGCACACATTTATTGTATGTAGGATATACTGTAACCTATTCAACATGTAAAAGACTGCTTGCCATCTGGCGGAGGGGATGGAGGGAGGGAGGGGAAAAATCGGAACAGAAGTGAGTGCAAGGGATAATGCTGTAAAAAATTACGCTGGCATGGGTTCTATCAATAAAAAGTTATTAAAATATATATATGTATATATACATATACATATATATATTATAACTATTTGCATCATCATTCTTAACACCTATATCCAATGTAATCCAAAGAATTAGAAATGGCACAGAAGATAAAGTCAGGAAGAAAAGATAAACCAAATCAAATCCATCTTGGAATCTATGCTAGAAGCAATTCAATGCAAGCAGTATGGAAAAAACATCACAAGGTGTATCATAAGAGGAAAAAAAGTATCAAAAGAATAGGGGGAAAGATCACAAACACTTTTAATAACTAGACCCCTCAAAGGAAAATGAAGGAACATCAGTAACCACCAATTTATATGTCTATGTTCTCAACTTTATGAAATCTTTTATGCAAATTGTTCTATGTACTTCCAGGGTAATCTTGAAGAAAATATGAGAGGGAAAAGACAAGGTTTTGCCAACTATCCTTTATAGCTAACCAAGGTTACTGTATATCACACTTTGATTTTACTGATTACAAAAAAAGCATTCAGTAAAGCCTTAAAAGGATCTCTCAAATTCATACAAAATTCTTGATAAATGCAAACAGTGATAACTATTCAAAAACCTTAGTGATCAATACTAAGTAAGGTATAGAACCAAGAAATATATGCCCATCAAAGAGGTCCATCATTGATCCAATATACCAGACCTAAATGAAAGGGAGAAATAGTGAGGATTTTTTCCAAGTGTTTGTCTTTTATGGATGGTAATGAGCTGATTTCATCAAGTATATGAATATTATAAAGTCTATTCAAGTAGATTATCACTCTAAAGAGATCAAGCAAATAACCTATAAACAAATACTAAATAGAATATCTATTGTCTAAATCATAACATGAGGTTGGAAGCCCATAATAAATTGTATATGTATGAATGTGATGTATATGATCATAAATATGTATACACTACATATGTATATTTGAGAAGATAATATTTATACAATATTTAGTATATGCCAGATGCTGAGCTCAGCATTTTACAATAATCTCATCTGACTCTTAGAATAACCCTGTAAAATGGGTGCTATTATTATACCCATTTTATAAATAAGTAAATTGAGTCAAACAAATTAAGTGACCTGCCTGGGGTCCCACTGCTAGTGTCTGAGGCTGGATTTGAACTCAGATCTTCTCTGAGTCTAAGTCCAAAACTCTATCCACTACACTACCCAACAGCCTCATGTATCTCACACACACAATATCTACAGCTGACACTTTAAGTAGACAATGAGTGGGGTTCAAAAGTGGGGGAAAAAAGTAAGCTAGATTACTTTGTTACTTCACATGATTTGTGGTATCACTGCTTCCAACAAGGCAGGCTGCAAACCACCCATCGCTGCCTATCTACTGTGACTTTTTTCCAAGTCTTCCCACAAATGCATCATAGGTTCACCCATTACATAAATTCTTTTGAGATGAATAAGCAGGTTTTTAATCAATAATTCTGTTTTTGCTATCTCACCATCTTTTTAAAAGAAACCTATCTTTAATAATGTCTGTAACTTCTTCATAATTACTTGTTTGTAATATGGTGCAAACCCACCATATGCCTCTTGATTGTCCTTTGCGTGATCTTTAATTTCCAACCTTTGGAGTCTATAGTATCTCATAACTCACAACCATACAATTTCACCAGAACAATACTAATATTATAAGAATGGGCCTTGCTTTAGAGAAATTTGAGGCCATTAAAATAATTATGCAGTTTCCCAAAGACAACTCTGTTCAAGTCTCCTGTTTAAAAGTATAATCACAATTCACTAGCCAGTTATAGAGTCTGCAGTGGACAAAGGCTAATAAAGGTTGTCTATTTAACTACAAAAAGTCTAGACCTTTGACCCCTTCCAAATAAGAATAGTTTTTACATTTTAAAAATAGCTTTGTGATATTTTAATATATAAAAAACATTTTTACCTCATAGGCCATACAAAAGTAGGTCAAGGCTTTCTAGTTACAGTTTGTCCACTTGGCTAGATAACTGGAATTCTTCATCTACTTTTTCTTGTAGAAATGGTTAAGGTTAAAGTTCTAGGGTTTAAAATAATGACTTTAACTTATATGAACTATTTCTAAGTGAAGTAAGTAGAACCAAGAGAACATTGTACACAGTAACAACAAGATTATATGATGAGCAAGTATGATGGATTTGACTCTTTTCAACAATGAAGTGATCCAAGACAATTACAATACACTTGTGATGGAGAGAAGCAACTGCATCCAGAGAGAAAACTATGGAGATTGAATATAGTTCAAACCATAGTATTTTCACTTTTTTTTTTTTGGTGGTCATGTTTGCTCATAGGGCTTTATTTTTTGCTCTCTCACTTTTGTCTGATTTTTCTTGTACAGTATGACAAATATGGAAATAGGTTTAGAAAAACTACATATTTTTTAATCTATATTGGAATGCTTGCTGGCTTGGGGAAGGGAAGGGAGAGAAGGAGGAAAATTTGGAACACAAATTTTTGCAAAAATCAATGTTGAAAATGTGTTTGCATGTTATTTCAAAAAAAAAAAAAACCAACAATAAGATACTACTTTAAAAAAAAAGATTGATAATACAAATTGATGAAAAAATATGACTTTAATCTTTATCCTAGAACAAACATCTATATTTTTCTTCCAGCAATATTGTCTTATTGCAAATATGAAAATATCAGAATTTGTAAGGAATCAAAGATGTAGGTGACCCAAAGGGTAACAAATATGATTAGCACAAATAGGAAACGGCACAAGATATATCATTATGAATGGTCAGAAAAACAAGTGAGCCAATCTTATAATTGAGCACAAAAAATAACAAAAGTACAGCCCAAGTTCTCTACTGGGACTGACAAAATAGAAAAAGACTGAAAAAAAGGCCCCTCAGGAGTCTGGGTAAATCTTAAGGAGATATACACAAAAAAATATAGCCAAGAATAGAACAGAAAGAATATCCACATTGATTAAGATCTCAGATCCATTGAAATATTCAAGACTATGTTCAAAATATGACATTAGGAACACAATCAGGGATGAATAAAAATAAATCTATGAATGACTAGCTCCTTGAAGAATGGTGTTAAGAAGACTAGAGCTCTAAATAAGTTGAAGGTTATGAAAAATTCTTGTAATTACAAAAACACCCTTGTAATTACACTGGAGGAAAGACTAGAATTCTTAAAGAAGGTCCAACACTTGGGATCAAAGTTAACAGATGATAGAAAAACCAACTACCCAACTATTTCTGCTTTTTATATACTAAGAGAAATTACTTTAGAATAAAAGGTAAAGTAAAAATGATTAAGATGAAATTAAAATTGAAGATAAGTGAAGAAGCAAAAAAACCACCTAACTGTTCTAATTAAATGAGTAAAAGTCACTTGGAATTTGAGAATTCCTATGTTGCTTGAATAGATGACAGCTAAATCATAATTTATCTTTAGTATCAGGTATAAGAAGAGGTGCCTGGACTAAAAACAAATGTTTCAATTTTCAAAAAATGAGAAAATGTAAATTTGTGCGCTTTAGACCAGACTTAATGGCCATGATCAATAAAATACTAGATCAAATTATAAAACATTAGCACTTGTCAAGGTATTAGAAACCATGAAAAATCATGAAAAATTAAGTGATGTCAGACCAAATCCATTTTCTCTTTTGTCGGGGTTATTAAGCAAATATATCAGACTAAACATAGTATATCATTATTTCAGAAAGGTATATCATTATGGTTGCAGGACAGCAATGCTGCCTAGATCACAAACTTAAATGCATTTAGTACGCCTGAAAATCTGGATCCAAAGAGTGTTAATGAATTTATATCAACATGAACTAGAAAAAACTTTGTTTCCTCCCATTTCACAAGTTTTTAATGATCAAAAAATTTAAACACATAAGGTCTAATCTTCTAGTGTTACAAATGTCCCAAAAATACCACAAAAGACACGAAATAACATGTAAGACCAGAAACAATCAGGTAGATACCAAAAATGAGGGGAGGAGGGAAAGAGGAAATGATTACTCCAAATGTGACACTAGATATTAAAAACACTTCAAATAAATTTAGTGGAACTTCCATGGCATATTTAGAGAAAAGATACAAATAAACATCATTTAAGATAAGAAAGCATAGAGAGAGTGCAGTGCATGTTATGTAAGCATTAAGAATTGGAAATGATTAGCTTGGAGAAATGAGGCAGACAAAGTAATTGCCCTCAATATTTATATGACTATCACACTTATGAGGGATCATCAAACTTATTCTACTTGTCTCCCAAATAAATATTAAGGACTAATGGGTAGAAATTTGAAACATCTTCTTACTCTTATCAATATAAGAAATATCCCAGCAATTAGATTTATCTGAAAGAATGAATATTTCAAGATGTAAGGAGTTCCCTAGTTAGAAAGAGACTGGATTGGCATTTGTCAGAGTTAGTGTTAAAGACATTTACCATTCAAGCGGGTAGTTGACCAAAAGAACTTTCTACAGATCCTTCCAACTGTAATATATTAGATGATCATAAGATTTGTAGCTGAAGGGAACCATGAAGATCATGTATTCCAATCCTTTCATTTTATGGAAAACTGAACTCCCATAAAAGGTTTATGGAAAACCGACTAGCCCTAGAGTTCATCATGACACTAAGTAGCACAGAGTTTGAACACAAGTTCTAAGACTTCAAATCCAAGTCATTGTTGCATAGACCATGTTGTAGCTCAAAGATTCTAATTACTTTAGAAGCAAATTAAAAGAGATGTCAAATTTCTTATTTTCTGGAAATTTGGGTATTTTTTTTTTTATTTTAACAATAATATAAATTTAAGGTGAAAAAGCCTATAGGAATTAATGAAAAAAACGCAAATGAAAATGGTCTAGATGTATCAGATCTAAAACTATATTATAAAGCATCGGTCATCAAAACCATTTGGTACTGGCTAAGAAATAGAGTAGTCAATCAGTGGAATAGGTTAGGTTCACAGGACAAAATAGAAAAAACCTATAAAATTGATTCTATAATTTAAAATGTACCTCTTTGCAATGCTAGTGGTTTGGACAGAAAAATTACTTTTTCACTATAGTGTTGTAACTATTAAGGGATTTTGGTCATAGAGATTCCACTGTCAAATTCATAATGTCCTATGAGTAAATTACAAATATTTTTCTTCAAAATGGATTTATTTAATAAGTATTAATGAAGATCTACTGCTTTTTTTTCCCTTTAGCATTTAGAACATGTGAAAAAATAAATTCAAAAGTCTCTTCTCTAAAGGAATTAGCTTTTATAAAGACTTAATACACATGAATTAAACATATGCCATCCTGTCAAAACTATACATGTATTTTATTAAGTGCTATGACTACAAAACAAGTTAAGACCTATATAGGCTTCACAGAAGAAGAACTGGGCTTTGACTTTAATTATTAACAGATCACCATTTATATATTACTTTACAATTTGAAGAATAAAAAATTTAAACAGTTGGAAGACACTTCCAAAAAAAAAAAAAAAAAAAAAAAAAGAATTAGCGTTAATGAGTGAAAGGACAGTAAGAAGAGTCCCTTGCCATATAGAACATATTCCTACTGTGACTAGAAAGCAAAAGAGTAGACTGGAGAGGGCCAAGACCGCTGGACTGGCGAGGCAATAGAGAGCCACTGAAGCCAAAGAAGATGAATGGAATGATAAAAGCAGTTTTAAGATGATCATTCTGATGGCAATGACAACTCTTGGAGGGAGGAGAAATTGTAAAGAAGGAAAACAAGAGGTTATTACAATAATTCAGGAAAAAGGAAAACAGGAAAAGTAGCTGAATGTGATTAGCAACTCAATCAAAGAATTTGAAGATTTAATGCCTGGAAAAAAGCATAAAAGCAATAGCAAAAATTGCCTCTAAGACTCTGAAGGCAAAAAAAGGGAAGTTGGGAGGGAAAGGCAATTTAGGAAGAGATCACAAGATTTAGATCTGGAAGGGATCTTAGATCTCACAATCCCTTGTTTTATAGAAGACACTGAAGCCCAGAATGAGTTAAATTTACCTAAGTTTGGGTATACATATTGACTCTAAAGTAATAGCATAAACATCCAGATGTATGAACAAGAATACCACTCATTCACAATTTATCCTCTTTCAGTGATTAAGTTAAAACAACCCAAGAAGTTGCTGTGATACCTGTTGCATCAAAAAACGAGTTTGGCTCTTGTGGCTGCAATTCAAGTCCATCTTCATCCATGGCCTTTAATTCTCATCAGTCACTGATCCTGAGCCAGGAAAAAACCAAATCCCATATTAATCTTTTCATAAGTCAAAGTTATAGGCTTATAATTAATGAAGTTATTTTCCTTGCCTCAGAATGGGCATTTTTTTCCTTTGATACATTAAATATCATCAAAAACTTGTCAGTCCAAATTAAAAGAAGTCCATATCCTTAAAAATTGATATGTTTGAAAAATAACTAGGAAAACCAGATAGACCAATGAATAACTCAAACTATTCCCAGTCCAAGGATTTAACTCTAATATCTATTTCCTTTTTTAAATTTAATTTTAACCTATTCTTTAACTACAGAATTCCCACAATCAATAAGTATTTATTAAGCACCCACTATGTGCCATAAATTGTGCAAGGTGCTAAAGATATATACACAACAAAACAATCCTAATTTGAAAAGCACTTAATGTTCTAACTCAAAGTTTCCAAATTTCAAGCCTAATCCTAATATCCTTTGCAATATTGTTAAAATCCTTAAGATAAAAATTCTATATAAATCAATATAGGTAACAATAACTTAAGAACAGAAGTCAACCATTTTTGTTTACTTCCACTGAGCACAAGAAGCAGCTTATGCTCAACTTAAAAACTTTTAGGAGTAAATGTAGGGTAATGCTGCAAAATTTTTAGCTCTGAAAAAGTGTCAAGTAAAAGGAAGCAGAATATTTCCACAAAGACAATTGCATTTAGTATGACATTAATAAAGATTGTCAGTTTTTAATATTGATATAACAAAAATTATAGTGAAATACTGTTATATAGATCCTTAAATATGATTTTTATCCAGGAAAAAGTATTGAAAATGGACTGAACATGCAAACCAGAGAATTAAAAGTAGTTTAAAAAGACAGTGTTAATTCTGCTTAATGAAAAAAAAAATTGTCAAATAAATTGATGTTCCAAAAAGAGATTGGGGTTTTTTTAAGTTTATGTGCCCACAGTTCAAAAACTCCTTGTGAAATTTTATTTCATATATAATGAAACATGATTTTACCCTAGATTTCCTGTAATGATATAAAATCACAATCTTTGGATTTACCTCAATCACACACAATTCAAATGAATTCCTTCTATGTGATTAGACGCAGACTAAAATTATAGCAATTGTTGAAAAAGTAATGTTATCCAATGCTACCTTGGTAATTAAACATGGTACCTCAGTCTGGATACAACTGAAATCATCCTGCAAAGACGAAAAAATTTGAACAGGAACACACACACACACACACACACACACACACACACACACACACTAAAAATAATAAAGATTTTTAATCATAAAGAGTTTTAATCAAACAATAAGCTATTCAATACCATCTTTTAGGTAAATTGTAAAATATTATATTTGGTTAAACAATATTGGCTATAACTCTAAGGTCTGAGCTAACTTAAAAATTGCATTCTTTTAAGTCAATTTCATAAATAATTTAAGAAAACATTTCAAACCATTTATTCCTATTAGTTTTTACTGAAATAATAGCTTGTTGTTGTTTTTTTAAAAAAAAAAAAAAATACCCTGAAATTTTCATTTAATGGAGTACAGCACAAAATAAAAGAAAATGGGAAGACTTTCATTTTAATCTTGTCTCTGCTAAGTGGGTGATCTTGGATCTTGGACGTGAACTTCTCTGGGGTTGATTCCTCCTCTTTCAGACAAGGAAAATCAAAGATTTAATAGATTATCCCTCTTTTTCCTTGAGAAGATAGAGGACTACTCACTTCAGATACATGAAATACTAAATATATTATCAAGTATTAGTGTGCTGACTGGTTTGGTTGACTTGATTTTTATTTCTTAAAAAAAAAAAAAAACTTAATCACAAGAAAAAGATTGATGGGCAAAGGAGGAAGGAAAGCTTTAGCTGGAAATTTAATATAAAACACATGTGATTAAAAAAATATATACACATATATATATGTGTATATATATATATATATTTTAGGACTAGAAGGACATCAGGTCATTTAATTCAATACCCCTCATTAAGTATTTGAGAAAACTGAGAACCAAAGAGGTTAAATTACTTACCTAAGATCACACAGGGAGTAACAATTTAAACCCAGTTTCTCTAACTTAAATTGATTAGTCTTTTTACTGCACCAAGGTGCTAACTCAGTCTTCACAACTTTTAAATTGAACTAACTCTTCTTAAATACTAGGGAGAAGAGGAAGTAACTTATCTTTATAATTAACCTATATCAATAGAGTATTGCAGGGTTCCATAATGTAACAATTGCTCATGAACAGAGAGCTTGGCTAAAAATGAGCTCCAAGATAGCACAGGAGAAAAAAAACCACTGAATTTGCAAACAGAGGCCTTGTACAAGTAACTTGACCATTGTAGGCCTGTTTCCCCATGAGTAAACAATAAGTTTAAAATGACCACCAACGTCTCTTCAAATTTCCAGCTGCCCTTCTTATAAACATCAATAAAGGGATTCAGAGTAAAATGTATAATTAAATCTACGAGCAACATTTACATGGTTGAATAAAAGTAAAATGCCTTAAGTAAAGGTTTCACTATCAGTGATGCCACTTCCTAGGTCTCACTTCAGTTTCAATTATTTTTTTCATAGGTCTGGTTTGGATCATTTAGTCAAACATCACAATTTTCTAATTTTATTAAGACAACATGGTATAGTACAGGAGTGGGGAAGATCTAGTCTGCGAGTTGCATAACATCCACAAAATCATTTGCTAAGGCAACCACAGGTATGAGCTGTAAGCTAGGTATGACAACTTCTGAATTGTAAGCTGATAATTTTGTGTGCTTTGCAAATGATGTTGATCCAAATGGCTCTTGAAAGAAAAAGGGTTACCTACCCTTAGTGGAAAGTTGGACTTGTATGTCAAGAAGTCTTAGGTATAAACCCTACCTCTGACACACACTGACTGTATGATGCTGGGCAAGTTATTTTACCTCTTAATGCCAATAGGCAATTCTCTAAGGCTGTAAACTGAAGAGCAGTTGTTGATATGCATGGATAGAGGGAGTTTCCTCCCTGGGGATTACCTGTATCAATAAAATGACAAGTTCAAACAAAAAAAAAATTGTTATTAACTTTAAGTAATAACAAAACCAATTAATAACAATTTTGTAGACACAGGGGCAACTAAATGAGGGTAATATTGGGAAAGGTTGAAGGCAAATGAAGAAGGGGATGGCAAATGATGAGATGGACCGAGAATGTCACAGAAGCAATGAACATAAGCTTGGACAGACTTTGAGCGATAGTGAAGGACAGAAGAGCTTGAGTGACGATACAGCAACTGAGGATAAATACAAAGGAGTAGTAATCTCCTAAAAAAAATCACCAACCCTAAAGCATACAAGATAATAAGATTTTTCATGGATGATAAGAACAGAAAGCCTTTTTCAAGATCTATACTAGAGGCAATCTGAAGAAGATGATGGGATGCCCTCACTTGATCAGTCACACAGTTATGAAATCTGAAGTCATTCTCAACTCTTAATTCTCCCTTTCTGTCCATCTATACCCATATGATTTTATTTATACCGTATATTCTTGTTTGTACATATCTGTCACTTGTTGTCTTCCCATCAGACTGTGAGCTCCTTGAAAGTTAAGTCTTTTCTTACATGAACTGATGCTGGGTGAAACAAACAGGGCCAGGAGATCATTATATACTTCAACAACAATACTATATGATGATCAATTCTGATGGATCTGGCCATCCTCAGCAATGAGATGAACCAAATCAGTTTCAATAGAGCAGTAATGAACTGAACCAGCTACGCCCAGTGAAAGAACTCTGGGAGATGACTAAGAACCATTACATTGAATTCCCAATCCCTATATTTTTGCCTGCCAGCATTTTGGATTTCCATCACAGGCTAATTGTACAGTATTTCAGGGTCCAATTCTTTTTGTACAGCAAAATAATGGTTTGATCATGCATATTTATTGTGTATCTAATTTATACTTTAATATATTTAACATCTACTGGTCATCCTGCCATCTAGGGAAAAGGGTGGGGGGAAGAAGAGGAAAAATTGGAACAAAAGGTTTGGCAATTGTCAATGCTATAAAGTTACCCATACATATAACTTGTAAATAAAAGGCTATTAAAAAAAAAAAAAGAAAGAAAGAAAGAAAGTTAAGTCTTTTGTCTATTTTTGTATCCCCAGAATGTAGCACAGTGCCTGGCACATAGTTGGCACTTAATAAATGTTTATTGACTGATTATAGCCTTCACTAACTTTCTGACATGAAGCCTTGTGGTTGTTCCATCTAGGCAATGGGCCTCTTGGTAACATGTCCTGGGTCAATCCTAATCCAGATTAGAAATAATTTCGAATCCTGGTAGAATCAGAATATAGCTCCAGACCATTCACTGGACCATGTTTCATAGCCTATATAACCAACAGCCTACTCATAGCCTTTCCATCTGGCTCAGCCTTTTTACCTCTAACATAAAATATAAACTTCTTAAACTGATATTTAAGGCTTCTATCATTCTAGACTCATATTCCTCTCCTTGTCTCAAGTCAAACTAGCTCTTGCCCTGCACTTGCCATGCCATTTCCCATCTTTGTGCCTTTCTAAAGCCTGTCTTCCATGACTGGAATGCACTTTTTCTATCCCTCCACCTCTTAAAATCCCTAGCTTTTCTACTATCCTGTCTTCTCTCCTCTCCTCCCCTAACTCCCTCTTCCTTACCATTTCTTTTTCCTCTCCTTCTTTTACCCTTCTTCTTCTTCCTCTTTTACCCTTCCCTTCTTCCTTTTCCCCTCTTATTTCTCCTCTTTTCCCCCTTCTTTTCCCATTGATTATTCTATTTACCTTCTTCACTTCTCTCTTCCCTCTTTCCTCTTCCCTCAGGTTTCTTTCTCCAATTCATCCAGGCTCCAATTATGACCTTACACATAAAACTTTTAAAAAATACTACACCTCTATGCAAATATTCTATTTCCTCTCCTATTCTTTGCTTGTTAGTCACCTCTGCATTTATGTATCTAAATACAAACACTATTACATAGTTGGGTTTCTGAGGGGTGAGAAGTGGATGGGGAAGCAGTCTAGACCTGTAATTTTATCTGTGTAGAAAGAGGACCAGTAAAGAGACTCCTTCTATCTATGCAGATGGACAACTGTGCTGTAGTTTCTCATCATATGAGAAGAGTCTGGGACATTGAGTGGCTAAATGACTTGCTCAGTTCATACAATCAGCAGATGTCAAACCCAAATATTCCTGGTTTTGAGAAAGGCCTCCACTGACTTCAGCAAGCTGTTAGGCTTCTAACAGAAACAGACCATCAACTAATTGGTCTTCTCATTCTCCTTTCTTTACTTTGCCTTACTTCATGTCTTTCTATATTACCTTATATTCTTCATACTTGTCATCCTCAATTGCATTATAATGATGACCGATTTACAACTACAGTTTCATGAATAATTTTTCTACTTAAAGTGATCTATCATTTCAAATTCAACATAACCAAAAATAAACAATCTTGAAATGACTTCCCTTCTAATCTAACCTTCCAACTAAATTTTTCTAGTTTGTTCAAAATTATCAGTATTTTCCCTGGCACTAAGTCCAAGTTGTACTTCATTCACTCTATCAATCTGCCAGTAAATCTTATACTACTACTCTCACAGTGTTTCCTTTCTCTCCATTCCTAAAGATACCATATACATCATTTCATATCAAACACATACCACTTTCTCATATATGTGTGTATATATGGATATAGACATATATATAGATGTTTGTAAATGCAAATATGTAATATGTATTGTTAGAGCTAAAAGAGCATCCAGCCCAACTCTCTTATTTTAAAGATTAAGTTCATGCAATTAGTTAATGGCAGAAATTGAAGTCAAACCCAGATCTCCTGATTCTCCTAGTGCTATGATAGAAAAGTCCACAAATGAAATTTAGCACAATTTTAGCAAAGCTTTTGAAAAAGTACATTATCAGACTAATCTTCAAAGCATCTTTATCACATTACTTTATAAATTCAAGAACTTAGATTCTACATTGCCTTTCTTGCACATAACAATATTTGAAATGAATCGAATAACCAATGCCAATCTACAGTAAATTATGTAACAATAACAATTTGAATATGTGCATTAATCTAAAAATAACAACTTCTAGGTTTATCCACAAAATTGACTTTGAAATTAAGACTCTTATACAAATAATAAACCATCAAGGGCAGGAGAGTTAAGATGACTGCAAGTAGCCAGAATTTATTAAACACCAATGTGCTTATGTGCCAAGCATTGTGCTAAGTGCTAGAGAAAAAAGAAAGGCGAAACAGTCCCTGATCTAAAGGAGTTGACAACATGCAAACAATACTGTACAAACAATATATATGTGGAAAAATTGAAGGACAGTCTCAGGAAAGTGCACTAACATTAAGAAAGATGGGAAAAGAGAGGCATATTGCAGAAGATAAGGCTTTAGCTGGACTTGAAGGAAGCCAAGGAAGTCAGGAGTGCAGCTGAGGAGAAAGCATTCCAGGCATGAGGGACAGCCAGTGAAAATACTCAGTCAGGAGATGGAGTGTCTTGTACAAGAACAGCAAGGAAGCCAGTATCATTGGATCATAGGGCACATAGAGAAAAGATTAGAAAGATAGGAAGAGATTTAGTTATGAAGGGCTTTTAAAGTAAAGCCAAAGTTTGCAATAAGAGGAGCTCAATATAAAAATAACACAAGTTAAAAGCAAATAAAACAACCAATGCAGAAATTCCTATTACACAAACAAGGAGAAACACAAGTTCCAACATGAATTGCAAATGAGCAGATGTGAAATCAAAGTTCATTTTACTAAAATAACACCTGATATTTTTGCAGTTCATTAGAATTACTTTTGTACATTAATATGTAGGTCCTAGGCTTTTTAAAAAGCCAACACAAACATCTTTCTTCAAATTCTCAACATCCTTCTCAAATCATTCTTCATAATTATGTAGTGCCATGTTGCTAACTCATGAGTGCAAACCTATTTTTGACAGTAACCAATTTTAATGTTAGGTTTTCCTTAATTCCAATATACAATTAGTTAAAAACTGGTTTTGAATTCAACTTTCCCTTGTGATGGTTGGGGAGGAGGGGGAAAGTTTTTACTAAAAGCATATTTTAAAAGCAAAAAACAAGCTTATTTTTATGGAATACAGAGAACCACAAAAAAAGCTGGCATAAAAGGTAAATCTGAATTAAAAACTGAAATTTTTCTGAAAAGCAATGAATTAGTAATGAATGAATGGATAACAAATTAGCAATAAAAATCCACAAAATCACTTTGTGATTCTTTGATTTCTTTGATTTAAACCAAGTGAGATTAACACCAACAGAAAGTTTGCACAGTCAAGTTATGTTCTGCTTAGATAATAGTCAACAAGCTCACAAAACACATTTAAAATTAATTCATATATATATATATATATATATATATATATATATATATATATATATATATTATATATATATATATATATATATATATATATATATATATATATATTTTTTTTTTAAAGCCTTTAATGAATACAAAATGCCCCTGGTCAGAAATCACTTTCTCCACTCAATCCATCATCACTGAAATATAGCTAACTTATTTAGCATCATTATATAAAAGTTGTGTTATTCTTCTGATGCAAATGAAGTATTTTTAATAAACAAGATCTCATTTTTCTATTTACATATAATTTCTGAGCTTCTCCCCATTCATTTCTGATTCATCTTTAATTACTAGCACATTTCCCTAAACATCTGAGCTTTAAGTTTCTCTTCTCACTGGGGAACCATTAATGGATTTAAGGAATCATTTGATAAAATTTATTAAGACCCTCCAACTTACAAAGCACTATTTATTACAGGAGGGTTATAGCCATAGGACTCATATATTTAATGAACTATATGCCATTTTTTGTAATGTGAATTACTAAAACACCCTAACATATACCTCTTTTCAAATTCAGATTCTGATAAATTTCCACAATATGCAGCCTATATTAATTCATCCAAAAGAAATGACATAAATTCATTCAAAAAGCTATTTCCCTTCTCTCATTTAAAATTCACAAATCCTATGTCTTTCAGGAAATACATATGCTAAAGACGTAGTTTTTCATCCACATCACAGAATAGATTAATATTTAAAATGCTAAAATTAGAAAATTAAAATTGAAAATCAAAGTCACAATGTAACTCTGATCATAATAGTTTAGGGAGAAAATAAAATATGATGAAACTTATGATGAAACCATTCAACAATCATTCTTGGATCATAAGGTCATACAATCTAGAGTTGGAAGTAAACTCCTTCATTTTACATAAGAGGAAACTGAGGCCCCTGGAAGTTAGGTTGCAAAGATAAGAAGTGGCAGAGACAAGATTTAAACCCAAATCCTCCAATTCTAAACTACTTCTCTACTGTAGTACAAAAGCTTAAGGTATAAACCACTCAAGAAACTCCAAAATTTTTTTTTAAAGAAAAGACAACAGAATTTTTACTTGAGTACCTGAAGTGATAGAATGTGGTTCAATTCCAACAATTATTTAAGCTGTTATTTATATGCAAAGGGGATGAAAAACCAGAGTGTGACTTCAAAGAACTTACAATACAATCTACAAAAGAATTCAACTTACAAAAAGCTTTTTCTCTCACTGAAGAGGCAACAGGGTCTGTTGGAGAAAGCACTGGATTGGTACTAAGGCCTGGATCCAAATTCTCACTTGGTCATACCATGTGATGGTCAACAAGTCACTTCACCTCCCTGGGCTTCAGTTTGCACATCTGTAAAAACAGGGTTGAGAGTAAGTATCTAATGTCCCTTTCAGTTCTAGCTTTTTTTGATTTTATGAACAAATTTTTTTTCTCCTTTGTACTCATTCATTGTGAACTGAAAAATCCATTAAGTTCACCTTATTTTTCTAATCTACAAATAAACTGGGGAAAAAAAAAAGAGAAAGATGGAGTTAGTTCCATAACTAAATTTTAAAGTATCATTTCCAAATCTGTTGTCTTAGTTTAGTAAGACATTATTCAAATGAGCCACTGAAGCCAATAACTGGGAAATGAATGAAAGAGACAATATATAATATGCTCACTTGCTAAGATAATGTGTAAGATATATATGCATGCATATGTGTGTATATATATGCATGCATATGTATGTGTGTGCGTGTATATATATATGTGTGTGTATATATATGTATGTATGTATGTATGTATATGTGAATTCTTTAAAATGTACAAGGCCAAAAAAGCTTAGAAACCATTTCAAGCAACAAACATGATATTTTTGAAAGGGAAAGCTACTTGGCAAATAAGGATAATATTAGTTTAATATAGAGATGACGAACATCTCATTAAAAAAAAAAACAGTAAGGTAAGGAAAAAAACAAGCTTATAAAAAATTAGTGGGAGGCTCAAATTAAGTGAGATAATTCCTAAAGCATCTAAGGATGATACTTGAAAGACACTAAAAAAATGGGTATCTATTATTGAATTAAATGCTTCCTAATTCTTGTCTCTAGAATCTAAGCAAGCATTCAGTGAATCCATAATGAAGGCATGAGAAAGTAACAAGCAAGGATTTACAAATGATATCTTCCAGATGCTCCTATTTGCTGATTTCATCTAGCCTTGAAAAAATGCAGAGCCCATAAAGGAAATTCGTGATCATTTACTGGAGATGAGCCTAACTACTCACACATGAAAAAAAAGTGGATGAATGTTGTCCAAATTATGAATGTAGAACCTACAAAGCTGATCTCTATCTATAGATAGAGATATAATTATATAAGTTTTTTTATATTTGTGTAAATATATAACTAGTTATTATTTATATACACATATATATCTCCGTGTTTATCTATCTATATAGATAGTTATACTTTCTATAGATAGACCTTGAGAAAAAATTGTCAATAAACATGTACTGAGCTCAGAATTAAATACAAGGGGAAAAAAAGGATGAATTGTAATTTGTGTGCTTTCAACATCCTAAAATTTCTCCCCGAAGCAAAGTTCTATCTCAATAAAAAAAAATTATTACAAATGATAAAAATAAAAAATTTTAATAAATAGTAAAAATTTTAATTTTAATAAAAAAAAATTTTATTACAAATGGTCAGCCTAGATTTTCCACTGATATCCAAGTAAAATCAAAAACAGGACACTAAGTAGTTGTCAGCATTCCTTCTTTTTCTCCCCTCCTCTCTATCAGCTCCCAACTTTGGACCATTTACAGAATGATCAACTATGGACAAGAGTTACCTAGATATTGGATACTATTATCCAAGTAAATAAAAACTTTGTGATCTGCCCTGTTAAAAGAGGTACCCACAACAATGAGATCAAAGATCTTCTGAAGTATCTAATGATATACTGGCTTAAACTTGCTCATATTCACTCAAAATTACCCTGCCAAAAAAACCCTATTTTACCTAAGTACATTACTTAAAAATTCAAAAGAAATAAACTATTAAAACTCAAATGCCTTTATTCTACTGTTTTTAATACTTTTTTTTAAGCAAATAGGGAGTTAAGTGACTTGCCCAGGGGTCACACAGCTAGTGTCTGGTGAGACTGGGGCCCATTTTGAACTCAGATCTTGACTCCAGGGCTGGTGCTCTATCCATTTAGCCACCTAGCTGCCCATTTTCAAAAACACGAACTTAGGATATCCTATGTTTCCCAAATATGGAAAGAATCTATGATTTGGGGAGCACATAGTGTGGAAACAGGGAGATGAAGACATAGCTATGGTTTAACTCTTAGGAAATTACCTGTATCACATAGAGGTCTCATGACTTGCCCAAAATCCTATAGATAATTAAATACTGGAATGGAGTTTGAACCCAAGTACTCTTGATTAGAAGCTTCATACTCTTTTAAAAACAATATATTTCACTTAAATAAAAACTGAACTGTTGTTCATAATAAGTGATGATGTTTATTCTGTCCTACCTAGTAACAACATGAAAGAAAAATCCCCACAACAAAAATACTTAATCTACTATGAGGTGGCAAGTCTTTTCCTAATGTCCTCAAAGGCAACTATTTTAATTAACTTTGATAAATAAAACCTAATCAGTTTTCTCATAAAGTTGCACAATGTGTGCGTCCCCATCAGACTGCTTCAAAATTTATTCACTCAACAAATTATTTGAGCAATCAGAATCTACAAGGCCTTATAGGGAACTGAAGGACAAACTACCTTTGACATCCTTTCCATCTGTAAATCTATTATCTTTTAAGTTCTAGTCCATAACCATAGGAAGTCTATATCATAGTAAGAAAGATAAGACATAGAATCAACTTCAATACAAGAGGTCAAGTAATATAGTACACATTGTAGATTTCAATAAGAAGGCAAAATCTGAGGGAGCGCTGAAGAAAGGACAAAAACAAGAGAAACAAAACTGATAAAATATGGGTACAAGATGCACAGAATTATTAGGGGAAGGGAATAAAAAGGGGGAGAGAGAATTTGAAAGTAATGAGACTGAATGGAAAGCTATTAGAAAAGGCCAAATGAAAAATCAGGATCTTAAGGGTGACAGCAGTGGGAATGAAAAGATGAGACTAGAGAGGTTAGATACATTGATCAGTATAGTTACTAAGAGAAGGGAGTGGACCAAAGATGATTCTGACACTCTGAGCCTGGGTTATGTAAAATAGTGGTGCCATTAAGAAATAGGGAGGACAGATAAAGGAGGTGAGTTTGGGTAGCGGCAGTGCAGAAAAATGCTTAATTACATTCCAACTCAAAGCTAGATATCCAAAAGAATGTTCAGCAAACAACTGAAAATATAGGTCTTCTACATAAAGGAGAAGACAGAGTTGGACAGTTCCCAGAATCACCTTAATGAGTGAAAACTAAGGTCATGTAAATAGGTAAGACAGTAAAGAAAAAGAACATAATAAAAAAAAATAGTAAGAACTATTTAGAGAATATGGATACTTAAGGATATAGTAGAAAGGAAGGAGCCAGTGAGAAAGATATAGGAATAGTCAAAGGACAAGGAAAAGTATCATAGGAAGCCAAAAGAAAGATCAACTTTTAAGGCTGGAGTGGTAACCAAGCATCAAATGTTGCAAAGCTATAAAGTGGAGATACACTTGGTCTAAGTGACTATATTTGGCTATTAGGAAATAAAAGTGGCAGAAAAGAGTCCAAACTAACAAAAAAGATGAGTAAGTTAGGCAGTTTGGACAGTATGTATATATATATATATATAAATTTTAAAAATACATAAACACATTTATATACATTTCTTTGTATCTATAGTAGTTAGATGACACAGTTGAGCAAGCCACTTAATTCTATTTGCCTTAGTTTCCTCATCTGTAAAATAAGCTGAAGGAATTGGAAAACTACTCCAGTATCTTTGCCAAGAAAACTCCAAATGAAGTCACAAAGAGTAGGACATCAAATTATTTATATATTACATGCATACATACTCATTCTTTTAAGAACTTTGGTGATAAAGGCAAGAGTAATACTTTGAAGAGTACTGAAGTTAAAAGGGCTTGGACTATTTGTTTTTTGAAAAGGAAAAATCTAACAGCATATTTTCTAGAAAGGTGGGAGAGAATGTTCAACATATATTATTTGCCATTTAGGGAAAGGAATGGGGGGGGGAAGAGGGGATTGGAATATAAGGTTTTGCAAGGCTCAATGTTGAAAAATTATCCTTGCATATGTTTTGAAAATAAAAAGCTTCAATTAAAAAGAGAAAAGAAAGATGGGGGGGAGAGGGATTATAGAGGGGGTGGAAGATGAAAGAAAAATGTGAGACAAGTGATAGGTGATCAAAAAAGAGGTATAGAGTTCAACCTTGAAAAGATAGGATGAGTGAAGAAACAAATTTGTTAAGGTGGGGGAAGGGAAGTTTCAGGATCTCTCATCAGATGGCATAGCTTTCAGTAATTCTCAGAATTCTCCAGTTAACTGAAGCTTATCCCTTCCATCTCCAAAAGAACATTGGATTAGAAGTAAGAGGACCAAGGTTCTACACCAATTCCTACTATCTTATCCACATATCTTTAGACAAATCGCAATGTTTTTGAACCTTACATTTCAATTCATAAAATGAGAAAAAATATTTGCCCTTACCCTCACAGGATTGTTTTGAGCATCAAAAAAGTGCATAAGAAAGTTCTAAACTGTATAGAGCACAATATAAATGTATAGTAGTATTAATCATTTCTTATGAAACGCTTTTGCATATATTCTTCCTTTAAAATTCTTATTGAGATATGTTTTAACATCAACTAAAATAGCTGACATATTCCTCCGTCCTTTCTAGCCTAGAGCCATTTCTTAAAAGGGGGGAAGGGGAAGGCAGAGGGTGGGAAACAGTTCAGCCAAACAACTTAATAACCAAATTCAACATTATCTGTAGTGTTCTATACCCATAGTCCCCCATACATCCACATGCAGAAAATTTCCTGCTTTTCTATAATAGCATAATTTAATCCCTTCTGGATGATTCTCTCATTATCAATGTGCATTATTGTAATAGGGTAAACAACTACTGTCTTTATTTTTAGCTCTTATGCTTTCTTCTCTACAGGTCAGAACATCAGCTGTCAGTTTTGCCATAATTGTGTCTTCCTCTAACTTACACACCTCTCTGGAGATTTTCTCATTAACATAACACAGGCTGCTCTCATCTCTCCTAGTTGGGTGCCTCTAATCTGTAGGAAACCAGAAAACCACATTTAAAATATGTTTAATGCAGTCAATTTCATTTACCCCCAGAGCAGCTATCATCTCCCTCCCAATAATAATTTAATTTTATTTATTTTTATATTAATTTAAAGTAATCTTAAACACTAATTTTAATCTTAAAAAGAAAATGTACCTAATGAATGAAAATTAACTGCTGAACTTAAGTCAGTTACTAATTTGTTATTCCAAGTTTGGATTCTCTTATTCATTTTATAAAAGTTGCCATAAATCTCTCCAACACTTAAAATGATTCAATTTACAAAAATATGATTCATCCAAATCCTCAAAAACACATCTACTTCATAAGGACTGAGGAACTCAACTATTTTCAAAAACCAGACATGCCCAAAAGAGTGGAAATCTATAGGAGAAATTCTTTTAGTTACAAGATCGTTGTGTGTTACCAGTCATTTGGCTCAAAGCAGTTTATAAAACTACTGTTACATTTATGTGTTGGAATCATTTTCACTAAGTAAACTAACAGAGATTTAGGTCCAAAATTCTAGAACCTAGGGATTTTATTCATCCCCTAGTCTTTAGGATATCCATCATGTGAACATTAGCCAAAGGACTAGATGAACAAACCAAATTATTCTTTCAACAAAAGGATGATTAATTTCTCCATAACCAAGTTGAAACACATTGGTTGCATGAAGTAATCTAAATTTAATCAATGCCTTAAAAAAAACAAAAAAAAAACCTTTTCTACACTATTTTTAAAAATACAAGAAATCAAATTTTACTTGAAGAATTCTCATAAGCCTCATCCCCCATCGTGTGAATTTGACCTACAGCATCATCATTCCTTAGAGTTTGTGAATGATAACAGCTTCTGAACAAAGGTTATTTGGGGTGAGCAAAAGGCTCCAATAGAAAAAAAGCAACAGGGGCAACAATCCACACTAAAGGTATTTAAGAGGCACCAACTTTTGGACAGGTTTTCCAATTTCATTACACTGTACATCTCTTTATTGTCCTACAACTGATTCAAAATTTTCAAAGCGTTTTTTGGTGACAACAGTTCAAACCAATTACTGTTATTATAATTTCTTAATTTTGAAACGCTGTCAACACATTTTAGGTTACTGAAAAACATTGCTAACTTTTTTTTTTTTTTAATACGAAAGCATCCTTTAAAATGTTACAAACACACACTTCAGCAACAAACTCAGCATTACATCACTGTTCTCATTCAATTAGAAATCCTTCAAAAACTTCCATATCTCATCTATCTTGTACATATTTGAAAACGCAACATTAAGGAAAAATGATCTCAAAAAAAGGTATTAATCTCTAGATTTAATTTTTATTTTTAAGACAAGAATTTTATTAAATGGATACTTTAAATCTCGATGACGTGTTTATTGGTCTGTGTGATTTGTACTTTTTCTGTATGGACAAAACAAGAATAACTCTAACTTCTTTCCTAGCCAGTTAGTTTCTTTTTAATTCTGCAGTAAACCAAAGCAACAATGTTTCTCGTAGTATAATAGAGTCAAGGGCACAGAACCATCCGAACGTGCCTGTAAAATTAATCTACAATTTCCTTTTAATCTCCTTTCTCTTGGATTCCGTGAGATCTTTGTTTGCTGTACAAGACCATCTTTGAATGGTCCAGTAAGTTACAGAAGCACAGAATGAACCTCGGGGTGCTGCGATGGATAAGAGCGGGACCCGGGAGGGAAATATAGGAGCAATGAGGGACCCCGAGGGGATGGGAGACCCCTCGGCGGCTCCAGCCTGACCCCAAGCCCACATCAGGACGCCGGCTCCTCCGAAGAGGACAAGAGCCGGGTGCAATTCGTGGGAGGCCCACAAGCGTTGGAGGGAGGCGGTGGCGGCCGCCCCAGGCTGCACAGTTAAAATTCCGCGGAAGCTGCAGTCACGGGTGCCAGAGGAAGAGCAGGAAGGTGGCGCTAACGCCAAGAAATTGGAGGCAAAGTGATAATGATGGCGGCGCCGGCTCCAGCAGTCCCAGGGAGAAGAGAAAGCACGCCCCCGTCTGCGCAGACTCCGCAGCTCCGCATCTCCCGAGCTCCTAGCGGGGGCAGCCCTAGTTTACCCTCCCCCCACTCCCCCTCACGGTCTGTAGCGGAATTTTCTATCCCGACGACTAATTCAAGATGGCGGCTCCCCCGCTTCACCACCCCCCTCAACCGCCCTCCTGCAGCAGACAGCGAGTCGCCGCCATCTTGTCCCCCAACCCCCCCTCCCTCGCGGATATTTACATAGCGAAAAATCTCCATCTACCCCCAGCCCGCCTGCGGCCTTCCCCCCACCCCTGCAGCCTTCGCCTCATCCCCGGTTCTGCCCCGTGCACGATACCCCCCGGCCCCGGTGTAGCACCGACCTTGTGTCCCCCCCCACCCCGCCTCTCGCCCTCCCCCACCCCCTCCCGCTTACGGAGCGCGCCTCCGCCGGCCCCGCCGCCGCCGCCGCCGCTCTGGGCACACGGGCTCCTCCCCGGGCCTAGCTGCGGCCTCCTCGGGGCCTGCACCGCGCCGCGCGCCATGCCGCCCGGCCTAGTGCGCGGGAGGGGGGCCTTGCGGCCGGCCAGGCCACGACCAGGCCGCCCTCCCGCGCACTAGGCCGGGCGGCCGCCGCCGCGCCGGGGACTCACCGTGCAGGCGTGTAGGGATGTCGGCGGCGGTCGCGGGTGCTGCAGGCCGGGCTCTCTCTGGAGCACTGGGCCGGGCTCCGGCTGGTTGGGGCGGGCGGAGGGAGGGAGGAGGGGCCGAGCTCGGAGCTGACAAAAAGCGGCCCAGATCCCCGGCACGGGCCCGCCGTCAGCACGTCACGTCACCGCCCGGGAGAGAGACCCAGGAAAATGCGGAAGGGGAGATGGTCTCTCACCTCCCCTCCGGGTCCCTCCGTCGCCCCGGCCCCGCCGCAGCCTGCACCCCTCCGCCGGGGGAACCCACTTCCCTCGCTGCTGCGGGGTCCCCGGCGGCACCGGAGTCTCCGTGACAACGCTCCCCCCCCTCCCCGCTTCTTTCCAGCACCGACGCCGCCGCCACCTCCTCCTCCTCCTCCTCCTTCTCCCGCCCGCCCGACACACACGCACCGCCACTGCCGCCGCCGCCGCCGCCGCCCTAGCTCGGCCGTAAAAACCCGCTCGGGGCTGCGACTTGCTCATCTCCCACCCGCTGAGACCCGGGGAGACTCTGCCAGGAGGCTACCCTCAAAGCCCCCCCTCTTCCTCTTCTCCGCCAAAAAGGATACCCCAGTGTAGCCCCCGCACCCCCTTTCCCCCGGAGAATCAACCTTGTCCCTTCACTTAGGACTCACCAGCAGCCTAGCTCCACGTCGGGATCGAGGATTTCAACTCCATTTGTTGAAGGCCTCAGTATTCCCCCCCCCCCCCCCAAGCGGATTTATTCATCCTCCCTGGCAAAGGAGGATAAATTTTGCATCTCCCCCCTCCCGATACATTAATTTCCTTTTTAAAAATAGTATTGCTCTGATTTTAAAATGAAAACGAACTTACCAGTGTAAATGGATGGGGGAGGGGGGTAAAGAAGGGAGGGGAGGAAGGCCAGCCTAGTGCAACTGCAAAACAAATTAAGTTAAATATTTTAAATTGTTCATTGATCCATAAGAACCAACTGCTTCTGTTATTTTGCAAAAAAAGAAAAAAGGGGGGAGGGAAATGACTACATTTTTAAAATGGCTTTGCACATGTGCAGAAATACATGTAATAAAGATTTTTAAATTGTGTATTTTCTACAAGTATGTTATTTTTCCCCCTATATTGTAGTGATGGTAGCATGGAAATACCCAAGTCTTATCCTCATAGTTTCGAAGCTCAAAGGGATCTTAAGTCCATCTCATTTTAAAGATGAAAAATCTGAGGACCAGAAAGGTACTTGTCCAAGGTCACATAGATACTAAGTGGTACACCCAATAATTTGAATTTAAGTCCTTTGCCTGAGTGTTTTTAAAATTATTTTCCCAAGTGTTTAAAATATAATAAAGTTAGTTGGTTGCGGTACTGAGGTGAATGTACGTTAAAATAAAAAGGCATTTCTAATTTAAAATAATTTTGTAAGTAAAAATTTGATATAAAGTCAACAGTAATAAAATAATCTTTTCTTAAACCTTTTTTTCTTTTTAAAATGCATCATTTTTCCCCATTCTATTTTACCTGAGCCAAACCTTGTAAATATCAAAGACTGAGTTCTTATTTTTAATACAATTCTGCTTGGCTGCATTGTATGTGTTTGAATCCAAGTTAAGTGTTTGTTCAAGCACAAAAAAAACACAAAATTACAAGTCTCATAGAGTCCAGTCACTTTGTAATCCATAGACTAATTTGGCTGTTTGGGGAGGAGGGGGTGTTAAGCAATATCCTAAGAATATATAAAATTATATGTATATGAATGAGGTTTCTGACCTCAAAGTCCTCAACATGTACTAAAGCACTAAAATATAATCTTAAGAAATTTATGAAAAAATATTTTAAAGTGAATCTATAAACTCACAAAAATGTTAAATGGTAATATGTCAGTACATATTTCATAAGATCTCATAGTGCTTTAAATATTTTTTCTCAATTTTTTTTATTTCTAAGGCTATAAATTTGTTTCAGGGAAAAGCCTAATAATTCTAAGCATTTTCAGATGGAAACTTTGAAGTGCTATGTTTAAAAAACAGCTTTTTAATAGGTCCCTTTTCAAAAGTTCAGAGACCTCAAACTTACAAGTATTAGAGTTCAAGTATACATTATAACACTCAGGTAGCCTTATAACTACTTGGGATTGAATAGTCAGAACCAATTCAAAAAACTGCAACCAAAAATTTTGTCATATATTAATTAGATTTATCATTATTATTATTACCATTCCTTTATGATGATAAAAAAAAAAAAATCCCTGGTATGTTTCTAGATCCCTCAGCAAATAACAAGACTCTTATGGAAACTATTGGCTGCAAAAAAAAAAAAAAAAAAAAGACATACCTACTATCAATAATCTTAAAAGGCCAAAAAATTTAGTTTGATGTTACTTTTAAATGTATGTTTTTTAATCTCCATAAAAATACTTAAAATTTGTAGGAAAAACAAGGGGGAGCATTTGTGATTGTAAAATAATTCAAGTCAACAAACATGAATTTTTAAATATCCACTTTGTGAATGATACTATGTACTGAGGATAAAGAGATTGAAAAAAAAAAAACAGCCAGAAAGTTCAGTGTGACTGAGATGTAGAATTCATTAAGGAAGCTTATATATTTTATATATATATATATATATATATATATAGTTTGGAGTCAGGTTCTAGAGGGTATTCCAAGCAGTTTGAATATTTTAGTGCGGACATTAAGTTACTACAAGTTTTTTAATAGGGGAATGTAATCATCAGATTGATTTCTCAGAACAGTTATTTAATTCTATAAAGGATGAATTAAAAGAAATATTAGAAGCAATAAGACCAATTAGAAGGATATTAGGATAAAATAAGGCAAGAAGTGATAAAGCAGTGAAAAATTTTCAACAGATGGTGGCAGCTCAAGGACTACTGGGAAGGGAATAAATATGATATGATAGAGAGAGAAAAATGGCAGGATTTGGCATCTGATTGGATATGATGGAAAGAAAAGAAAAAGTCCATCAAAGTTACTAAAAATAATGAACTTGAATGATTAGGAAGATGGTAGTATCCTCCATAGAAACAGCTAAGTTAGGAGAAGAGGCATATATTTAAGAGGGAAAATAATGAGTTTGGGTTAGGCCTGTTCAATTCAGGATGTTGATGTTTATCTAAGTGAAGATGTGAAACGAGTCAGTTGGAAAGGGCAAAAGTAATGAAAAGATTAGGGATGGATACAATATAATTTTGTAAGTAGCAATATAACCTAATGTGAAAATAGTAAATAACATGTGATCTACTACTGTGTAGATAATTATAGTCAGCATTTGGGGTTGGGTTTTTGTTTTGTTTTGTTTTGGTCTTTGGAATAGGAGAGGAAAAAATCATTTAAAAGGCTATAAATCAGGACATACTAACATCACTTGAAATGCACTTTAAAGTATATTATAAAATGGGTTTCATAACAATAGTAATTGATTAAAGGAAATTTAAAAGAAATCATTTTAAGTAAAATTATAGACATCACACCTCATTGGCTCATTACAATCACATAACAAAGTGAATTTTATGAAAGTAATGACTCAGTCTAAGATAGTTAATACCTGTACTTCTTAGATAATTGAAGATTCTTGACTGTCTTATGCCATAGTGCACTCAAGTGTGCTAAATACTACTTCTAGTTGTATTATTATTAAAGTTAATAAGTCCTTATAGAGTTCTAGCCACTATACATAGTACCACAGGTGTGGTATTTTCCCTTAAGGAAATAAATGTATAATAAAACTAAAGACACTAAAATATAATAATTCTAAAATGCCATCATTTTCACTAAAAAAAGTACAAAAAGATTCTTGCTTGTTTAGAACATAAAGAATATACAACTAAAAAGCATACACAATATAAAAAGAGCTAGTTTCACAGCATTTCAAAGAATTTATTCTATACTAAAATACATATTTTATTTCTTCAAAGCTGTTAGTGTGTATCAGATAGTTGCAAGCATCTACTGACATTCTTGACAGCTTTTTAATAACAAAACACTTTTAAAAATCCTTTTCATATTTATAGATCTTTCAACAAGCAACAATCCAATTCCCTGTGATTTTTTTTTCTTAACTCAGACTAGAAATTGTTCAGTTTTCCTCGTAACTAGACTGACAAAAATCCAAAATGTAAAGAAAAAAAATGTTAGTTTTGGGGGAAATACTGACTTTATTAAAAGACATTTTGACTATTATTTGATATCCCAAAGGTTATAAAATAATTACCTTCTCCCAGAAAGCCCAAAGTAATTTACTGAACTAATATGCCTAATAAAATAAACTTATTTGTCTCTCATACTATACTGCAAATTCCATATTCCCACTTTAGGTATTACTTTGTAGCACATTAAGAAATGTTAACTTATGACTCCAAGAAACCTAAAAGATAAATAAGTTTAAAATCCTGCATCAGTGAAAATTATTTTCTTGCAGTATCTTGCAAATTAAAGAAATATTGTTTAAATAAAATCACTGATAGTCATATTCTGTTTCATCAATTCTAAGGCACAGGACACAAAATTCAAAATTCAAAAAACAAAGTACTTTAGTGCGCATTGCAATTCTCAAAAACACATTTTTTTTTTTTTTTATGGAGAGCAGTTTTTCTTTACTTCATTTATCTAGAAGATTTGTAATATCTCATTTCAAAATAATTAGGTAATCCCCAACCCCAAATACACATTATGTAGAAGTTTACTAATGTTCAGGAAGCCTAATTATGTATTTTGTGAAGGGAAAGTACAGTATCATTTTTATTTGGTCATATTTTGCAATATAATTATGTTCAAGCAGTTCTGGAATTGCAGAATGTCATTATGTTAATGATTATTATAAATATAATGGGGAAGGAACATGCATCTCCTACTAGGGGCTGTAGGGCAAAAGTAGCTAGGTACCTTGACTCTGCCTTCCCTTAAGGTCTAGTATATTTAGACCTTAAAAGGACCTTTGAAATTAACTAATACAACTCATTTTGCAGTAAAGGAAACTGAGAACCAGAGAGATCAAACGTTCTGTCGAAAGTCACATGGATAGCAAATAACAGAGGTAGGGGTTTGCATTCTAATCCTCTAACTCAAAATCCAGTATTCTTCCCACTAAACAATTTTTAAAATTAAAAAAGAAAAATTTAAGGTGCATTTGACAAAAATTGCTGGGAAAATTGGAAAATAATATGGCAGAAACTAGACATTGATCAACACTTAATATCCTATAGTAAAATAAAGTTGAAATGAGTTCATGATTTAGACATAGAACAAGGGATAATCTACTTCTCAGATCTGTGGGAAAGGAAGAAATTTATGGCCAAAAAAAATAGAAAATATTATGAAATGAAAAATGGATAGGTTTTGATTATATCAAATTAAAAAGGTTTTGTACAAATAAAACCAATGAAGATAAGCTTATAAGGAAAACAGACAATTGGGAAAAAAAATTTTTATATCTAAGGGTTCTGATAAAGACCTTATTTCTAAAATATGTTTCAATTGATAAATGATCAAAAAATATGAATAGACAATTTTTAGATGAAGAAATTAAAATCATTTCTACTCACATGAAAAAAAATGCTCTAAATTACTATTGATTATAGAAATACAAATTAAGATAACTCTGAGGTACCACTGTACACCTCTCAGACTGGCTAAGATGACAGGAAAAGATAAAGATAAATGTTGGAGGGGATGTGAACAAATTGGACACTGATATTTTGTTAGTGGAGTTGTGAACTGATCCAACCATTCTGGAGAGCAATTTGGAATTATGTCCAAAGGCTATCAAATTGAGAATACCCTTTGACCCAGCAGTTTCTCTACTTGGTCTGTATCCCAAAGAGATCATAAAAAAGGAAAAAGGATCCACATGTGCAAAAATGTTTGTAGCATTTCTTTTGTAGTGACAAAGAAATGGAAACTGAGTGGATGCCCATTGGTTAGAGAATGACTGAATAAATTATGGCATATGAATGTTATCGAATATAATTGTTCTATAAGAAACAATTAGCAGAATGATATCCAAAAGGCCTGGAGACACTTACATGAACTCATGCTAAGTGAAATGAATAGAACTAAAAGAACATTGTACCCAGCAACAAAATTATGTGAGATCAATTTTGATGGACATTTAACAATGAGTAGATTCAGACCAATTCCAATGGACTTGTGATTAAAAGACTCATCTACATCCAGAGAGAGGACTGTGGGGTCTGAATGTGGATCACAACATAGGATTTTCCCTTTTTTTTGTTATTTGTTTGCTTTTTTTTCTTTCTCTTTTTTTTCCATTTTTGATCTGATTTTTCTTGTGCAATATATTTGTGGAGCTATGTACAGAAGATTTACATATGTTTACATTATTATTAGATATATTAGATTACTTGCTGTCTAAGGGAGGGGTGGAGGAAAAGGAGAGAAAAATTTCGAACACAAGGTTTTGCATTGGTGAATATCTTTGCATGTATTTTGAAAATAAAAATCTATGATTTAAAAAAATAGCACAATTCTAGTTCTAGAGGGCAAGAGTAGTCTGTGAGACTTCCTGTTGAGTGAACAGATCATTTGATATTGGGATTTTGATCCCATTTCCCAAGATTTTTGTTTGCTGAATATAGACAGGTGTGTAAGTCCAGCTAACAAATTAACAAAAGAACTGAAAATGTATTGCTTAGCCCTAGGCATATTTTTGGCTTGGCAGGCTTACAAAAAGGGAGATAGTACCAGAATCAAATTAATTTAGGGAAAACTTAAAAGGGACCAAATAAACATATAGAAAATCCAAGAGAATGGACAAACTCATTGGAAAACAACACTCAACTATATACTATATACAAAATCCACATTTCAAATATAAAATCACATAGACAGTGAAGATAAGGACCTGGAACAAAATTTATGAGATATTTGACAATCTCAAAAAAGCAGGAATTACAATAATGATTTTAAATAATGAAACAAAAAAAAAATCCAGTGTCAACAGCAATAAATGCAAAGTTTACATTTTCCTTAAAGATATCATAGACAATAAAACAATAATATTATTAAATCTATATTTCCCAATAGTGGCAACACTTTATAGTAGAAAGTTGACCTCAGAATTAGGAATATCTGTATTCAAATCTCACCATTGATACCTGCAAAATCTATTAGTTATTCAGTGTGTCAACTCTCTAAGATTATCAATTGAGGAACAGATGTCAACTTGCAATGGGTACAAAGAGTTTATTTAAAACAAATTCCTAATATCAATAAAATTGCAGGTTTGAACTTTACCTCATTCCCCTCCTCCTCCAAAAAAGCACCAAATGGAATATCAAAATTTAGTTCCTTGGGTTAAACACTAACCACATTATCAAAAGATCTAGAGAGTAACACAACAATTGAGAGAATTTAGTGTTGCTCTTTCAGAGCTGAATCAATTTAATACATCACACAAGAAATCAAAGAACTGAGTAAACTGGAGAATTACATTTAATATTTTGGTCATGAAGACAACATAAAAGAGTGTAGAAACATCCAGCTATATTAGCAATTAACATTTATCATATGTTGGGCACTATAATAAGCACTTTAGAAATATCTCATTTGATCCTTACAACAACACTGGAAGCAGGTGTTATTATTATCCCAACTTTACAATTGAGGAAACTGAGGCAGATAGAGGTGAAGTGACTTGCTCATAGTCACAGCTACTGTTTGAGGTCAGATCTTAATTCAAGTCTTTCTGACTGGGTAGCTAGGTGTCATAGGGACTTGTGTGGCCCTGGACAAGTCACCTAACCCTGTTTGCCTCAGTTTCCTCAAAAAAAGGATATGGCAAACCATTCCAGTATTTTTGCCAAGAAAATCCCAAATGGGATCCCCAAGGGTTAGACATAACTGAAAAATGACTGAAAACTACTTTTTTGCCTAAAGACCTAGGGCTTTATCCAAAGTGCCACCTAGCTATTCCACATAATCCCCAGTATACATCTGAAAAAAATCCTAGAAAGATCTGTAATTAAAAAAAAAAAAAAAAAAAAAAAAAAGGAAAATAGACGTTAGCTTATCCCTTTAGTCCACAACCATGCAAAATAGATTAGTAGAAATGGGGAGAGGAGACACTTCGAGGAAGCCATGTAAACTTTGAAGCCAGCAGAAACAAGGATAAGAGCCATGACAAGGAAGCCAACACAAGCTCCCTAAGTAGACTTGAAACCAGCCAACACTATAAACAGTGGGGTTACAAGCCAGTCATATGAGCCCTAATATGCTGAGATTTGAAATCAAATCCCAGCCTCTGCCTAACTAAACAGAAGCTAAGGAAAGAACTGACTGTCATAAGTTACTGCTCAGGGAAACAGGGACTGTATTCTCTACAGAGAACTGGAGACTAGTGTGAGAATTCAGCACCAAAACCCCAAAATAGAGTTAGGATATTGCAGACCAAATATCCCTAGCAGAGTCACAACAAGAGACTGAAGGAGAAGAAAACAGACAACATTTAAAACCAGAATCTGCAATAATTCAGCAGAAGATTGAGACAACAGCCAGATACTGAGGTAGGGGACCAAATACTGGTCACTATTCAAATTTAAAATGGCAGCAAACATCTAGATAAGGGAGGGTAGAGAACCAAATAAGGTCCTACCCAATGCAGCAAAGGGTTCAAGAGGGGCTGGGCTGGCTCAAGCACAAAATTTCAACTTTAAAAATTGAGACTGAAAATATGAGTAAACAAAAGGAAACAGAACATAATGAAAAAAATAGTACAGGTTAAGGGAAGCCCAAGAGGTAAACCCTGAGGCAGAGATATACCAACCATAAGACACAATTCAGGGGGGGAAATTGACTTGTCCAAAACAACTACAAGAGTGACTGAAAGAAATTTTCTCTAGAGAGAAAAAAGAAATTATTAATGAAGAATTAGGTAGAAAAAAAGCTGAGAGAACAAATGGCTTAGAGCAAAAGGTAAAAACCCTGGCTGTTAATAGTTGATACCCTTAAAAACACAAGGGGATAAAACAATGTAAATGCAAAATGGACAACTTTGATTACATTAAGTTAAAAAGGTTTTGCACAAACAAAACCAACAGAAACAAGAATAAAAGAGAAGTACAAAACTGGTAAAAAAAAAAAAAACTTGACAGCCAATTTTTTTTGATAAAGGTCTCATTTCTAAAATATATAAAGAATTATATCAAATTTATAAGAATACAAGTAATTCCCCATTTGATAAATGGTCAAAGGATATGAACAGACAATTTTCAGATGATGAAATTAAAAAACTATATGAAAAAATGTTCTAAAACACTATTGATTAAAGAAATGCAAATTAAGACAACTTGAGGTACCATCTCACACCTCTCAGATTAGCTAAAATTATATGAAAAGATAATGATGAATGTTGAAGGGGCTGGGGGAAAACTGGAACACTAATATATTTTTGGTGAAATTATGAATTGATCCAACCACTCTGCAGAGCAAATATGTAACTATGCTCAAAGGGATATCAAACTGTCCATACCCTTTGATCCTGCAGTGTCTCTATTAGGCCTGTATATAAAGAAAGCATAAAAAAGGGAAAAGGATCTACAAACATTTTTGTTTGTGGCAGCTCTTTTTTGGTGGTAAGGAACTAGAAAGTGAGTGAATGTCGATCAGTTGGGGATGTTATAGAATATTATTGTTCTATAAGAAACAAACAGCAGGATGATTTCAGAGGCTTGGAGAGACTTACAAGAACTGATGCTAAATTAGTAAAAACCAGAGAAACACTGTACATAGCAACAGTAAGATTATATGATGATCAATTCTGATGGATGTGGCTTTTTCAACAATGAGGTGATTCAGGCCAATTCCAATGGTCTTGTAATGAAGAGAGCCATCTTCATCCAGAGAAAAGACTGTGGAGACTAAATGTGCATCACAACATAGTATTTTCATCTTTTTTGTTGTTTGCTTGCATTTGGTTTTCTTTCCCATTTTTTTCCTTTTTGATCTGATTTTTCTTGTGCAGTATGATATTTGTGAAATATGTAAAGAAGAATTGCACATGTTTAACATATATTGGATTACTTGCTATCCAGGGAAGAGGATTGGAGGAAGGGAAAGAAAAAAATTTGGAACACAAGGTTTTACAAGAATGAATATTGAAAATTATCTATGTATATGTTCTGATAATAAAAAAAACTTCAATGAAAAAATAAAGATGAATACACAAACAATGTAGATGAAAATAAATCAATTATAACTCCTAATAATAGACAGAGGAGTCCTACCACATATTTCCTATGGCAGAAATATATTTTTGATAAGCAAACCAGGGAGAGTAAAAACAGAGAAAGAAAACTGTGGTCCAATTTCTCTAATGAATATAGATGCAAAAAAATACTGTAATAAAATTCTAAGAAGGAAATTGCAAAAACATACCATAAAAATCATACACTATGACCAGGTGAAATCTATACCAGGAATACAAAATTGGTTTAATATTAGGAAACCTAGAAGCATAATGACCCTAATGCATATAGTTCTCGTATAGTTGAAATTGCAGAATCTTAAGCATAACCTTGATGGTGTATGAAATGAGCACAATTGTTCAGTAATTTGAACATTCGTTGGCACTGCCATTCTTAAGGATTGGGACATAAATGGATCTTTTCCAATACAGCCAATATTGTATTTTCCAAATTTGCTGGCATATTAAAGATAACACTTTAAAAGCATCATCTTTTAGGTTTTTTAAATAGTTTAACTGGAATTCCAGTCTTATTGTTTGTTAGCAACATTCCTGATTTCATTCTCCAGAATGTCTGGCTGTAGATCAGTGACTATATCATCCTGGTTATCTGTGATAATAAGAACTTTTGGGGTTCTTTTGTGTGTTTTTGCCGAAAAATCCCTATCATTTTTGTCTTTTATTCATGCCTATTTTTGCATGAAACTTTCCCCTTCCAAAATTTCTTCCACTAAAAGAATAAAATTTTTGTTGGTTTTGTTAGTTTTCCTTTGTGCAAGTATACCCCTTTTAAGAATTCATCAAATGAACAGTGGGTGAATAGTGGGTGGCAAATTGCATCCCATTAAGATTGAATCAATACTTGGTAGAAATTAAACCCTTCTCAGAGTGAGTAGATTAACTCAAATTATTGTAAAGATTGAGAAGGGAAGCTGAGTGGTACAGAGTGTGTTGGCCCTGGAGTCAGGAAGACCTGAGTTCAAATCTAGCCTCAGGCACTTGTTTCTGTGTGACTCTAGGCAAATCACCTAACCCTGGTTGCCTCAGTTTTCTTATCTGTAAAATAAGCTGGAGAAGGAAATGGCAAGCCATTGTAATATCTTTACCAAGAAAAGCTCAAAAAAAAAAAAAAAAAAAGGTTGAGGGACAATAAGTGGTTCATTTGTATGAAAAATCAAGCAAAGAGAATAAATTTACCTCCAAACTACAGATTTTTCCACCTTTTAAGCACTAATTTATGTAGAATTTTAGGAATCTAGTAAATTCTGAATTTGATAATGAACAAATTTTTGTTAAAATTAAATTGAATTGAAAATTTCTCTGAAATGTTATAGATGTAATTGAAAAGCAAATTGATGAGCAATGTGATCTTATGACCTATTAAGTTTTTTTAAGGGCTTATGACACTTTGAGGGTATTTCTCCTATTTTTCCGAGAAACAAAAGACTTGACCTACTTAAAATTATATGGAAGAGATAAGTTATATGGAGGAGATGATAAATAATAGAGATTAATGTGGCTATCACATTTTTATATAAATCAAACAATGTCATATAGATCACTCAACATATTTAGCAAACTTAAATAATTCCCATCTATAAATAGTAAAAGTACATCATATTGAAAAGGAGTAGTTAGTGTTGTTCAAAGAATACTGGACAAGGAGCTAGAAGGCTTAGGTTTCTTATTTACTATCTGACATTGAGAAAATTGTTTACCCAAAACCCAAGATCTCTTCTTGGTAAAAATGTGAAAGGAGTAATATGCAAAATTTCAACTGTATTGTCCTGTTAAAATAGTCTATTCTGGCATTGACTCAAATGATCCATTTCACAAATGTAACACCAAGAAGCATTAATTAATTTACACCATGGACTTTGGGGATTTTTAATTGATTTTTATTAATACTTTATTTTATACTGCTTAAAATTCCTCCCTATGGTCCTACTTTCACCTCTCCCAGAGAGCTAGCCCTTATGACAAAAATTAAAAAGAAAGAAAAAATGCCAGCAAAATCAATTAATATTGTACACAGAAAGAACAATAATATTCTCAATGTTCCACACCTATGGACTTCCCATCTCTGAAAAAAAAAATAGAGGAAGGAGATATTTTAATCTCTTATTATAACATGAAATTTTCCACTTTTTTTTTCCAATTGTTTTATAGTTATTTACCGTTCTATTTATATTGTTGTAGGCATTGTGAATATTGCTTTCTTGGCTCCATTCAATTCTCTTTGCATTGTTTCATGGAACTCTTTCCATGTTCCTCGAAATTCATATTTGTCATTTCATATAGCATAATAACAATTCATTGCATACAAGTATCACAGTTTACTGTTATTTCCAAATCAATGAACATTTACTTTATTTCAAGTTTTTCCATACCACCAAAAAAGGAAAGGAAGGAAGAAAAGGTGAGAGGAAGAGAGAGAGGAAGGGAGAGATGGAGGAAGGGAGAAAGGGAAAAAGAAAAGGAGGAAGGGAGGGAAGAAGGAAGGGAGAGAGGAAGGGAGGAAGGCAGGGAAGAAGGATCATTTGTAATCTTTGTCAATTTTCTGGGTAGAAGATAAAACTTTAGGGTTGTTTTTCTTCTTATAAGTGATGATATTAGTAATTTAGGGCATTCTTTTTTATGGTTTTTAAGAGTTTTAAATTCATTTTTTGGGAAATGTTTGGTCATGTCAGTTTACATATTTATTGAGGGAATGGAAAGTTTTATATATTTCTGTTATTTGTCTATATATTTTGGCTGTATGGACTTGGTTTTTAAGAGAGAGGTCAACTTGAAACAAGTCAGACAAACATGGATTTGGTTACCTAGAGAAAACCCTTGGAGCAGCCAAGGAACTGGAACAACACTATGAAACACATTTCCAATGAGTAAAAGAAACATGGGGCCAGTGCAATTGAGTAACTTCCCTGGAGAAGACCTGGTACTAGAGGAAACAAACCAATGAGGAATTAGACACAAAACAGAAAACAGCCAATTATTAAAAAGAGATATAAGGAATTGTTGCTAGATGCAAATAAAAGAGGAAGTATTAGCATAGCATAACAGGGATTCAAACTATGAAAATGAACCTGTACCTTGGCAAGTATTATGAGTCATGTGAACTACATTGGACTAAATAGATATAGATGATAAATAGAAGATTAGAGAGATGGATAGTTGGATGGATGGATAGATAGATAAATGGATGGATAAATGACAAAAATAATAAATGGAACCTTGACTCACTATATGACAGACACTGTGCTAAGTGCTGGGGTATAAATAAAAACAAAAGTTTCCCTAGAATTAAAAAGCTTATAATGTAAATATATAATATGACTCTCTTTACTACTATACAAAGTTGTAATGATAACTAAATAAAAAATATCACACATATAAATACTTTTAAAAAATTTTAAGAAAAAATACAAATGGAGGAGGACTTTTAATGTGAGTTCAAGTTATATAATAATAATACAATAAATATATATTAAAGCAGTAATTATGAAAAAATTTTGGTGCATATTATTAAGAAACAAAAAAAGAGAGACAAGGACCGACATGGACAAAAATCTTTGTAGCAGCCCTTTTAGTAGTGTCAAGGAACTGGAAACTGAATGGATGTCCATAAGCTGGGGAATGGTTAAATAAGTTAATGGTATATGAATGTAATGGAATATTATTATTCTATAAGAAATTATGAGCAGGTTGATTTCAAAAAAGCCTGTAAAGACTTACATGAACTGATGCTGAGTGAAGTAAGCAGAATGTACATAGTAACAACAAGACTATGTGATGATCAGTTTTAAGGGATTTGCTCTTTTCAACAATTAAATGCAATTCCAATAGAGTTGTTCTGGAAAATGCCATCCAGAGGCAGAAAGAACTATGAAGACTAAATGTGTATCAAATCACAGTATTTTCACCTTTTATTGTTGTTTCTTGCCCTGTTTTTTTTTTTTTTCATGATTTTTTCCATTTTGAGCTGATGTTTCTTGTAACAGCTGACGAATATGGAAATATGTTTAGTGTTAGGATTCTTACAAGGTGTTAAGTAAGTGGAATTGAGGACACAGTGATTAAATCTAGTTTAGCATTGATTTAATCCTACAATAAATAATGGTTTCTTATTGATATAATGATTGGTATATACTCAATGTACAGCATATAAGCAAGAAGCTCTCAGGGCAAAACACAGAAGCCCACTAGAAGCTCATTTGGAGGAGGCAGATTCATTCCATCTTCCATCTTTGTGCTGGCTGGAGACATTTGGAGGGAGCTAAAGGCAGAAGCTGGCAGAGGCAAAGGACTAGCACCAGGAGCTCTTAGGACCAAGGAGAGAGAAAGGCTTCTAAGAAAGCTAACCAGGCCCAAGGAAGGAGACAAAACTTTGAAAGAGACAATAAAGGAATTGGACTTTAATTCCTGGCTGCATTTGGGGTGATTACACTGAATTGAAATGACAGCTGCCACCAGAAGCTCCCCAAGAAACCTGCTCCCAGAGAACTTTACACTTTAGTGAAGAATATAACACTTTAGAACTACACATGTTTATTAACCTATATCAGATTGCTTACTGGTTTGAGGAGGGGAGAACAGAGAAGAAGGGAGAAAAATTTAGAACATAAGATTTTGCAAAGGTGAATGTTAAAAACTATCTTTGCATGTATTTAAAAAATGATATACTGTCATTTAAACAATGCAAATTCTGAGATACTACACATGTCTATCAAATGAATAGAGCCTTAAAAATAATAAAGTTAAAAGCTTAATACAGTTCTGGGCAGGGGAAGTATATGATCACACTGCTAGTGGAGCTTTGCTTTACTACAATCTCTAGAGAGCCAATATGTTTAAGTAGAGAATGCTAGATTTCCTAAGGAAAACCTGAAAAAGTGATCATGAGCAAATCACTTCTCTGAATCTCAGTTTTCTCATAGCTATTTTAAAAAATTAACAAGCATTTATTAATTTACTATTGTGTACCAAGCACTGTAAAATAGTGTAAAAATACCTATAGTAATCATGATAGCTGATATTTATATAGTGCTTTAAGGTTTGCAAAGCACTTTACATAAATCATCTAATTTGATGCTCATGACATTCTTCTGAGACAAATGTTACAGAAATGATTAATTGCAGAAGGTAGATGGTGGAATAAGCAGTAAATCACCATACCTTTTCTATATTCTCCTCCACACAACCCATAAAATAACAACCCCAAACAAATACTGGAAAAGCAAAAAAATGGGGTGAAACAGTCTTTGAGCCCCAGAAACTTGAAAGATGGACAAGAAAAGCCTGTCTCGCTTACGTAAAAGAAGAGCACAGTCCAGGACAGGAAGTGTCACAACAAGCCAGAAGCAAGCTTCACCTCAGTAAACCAATGGGATATTCTGAGCCTCAATATGATAGAGGTAACAAACATCAAAATCAAGACCTCCATGTATCTCGTATAGCCAAGGGAATGGATAGACTCCAGTTCTAATAATCTCCATGAGCATCAGCATAGTCCTGAGCAAACTCAGGTTTGAAGTGATTTTTAATTGTAGTCTTTAGCAATTTTGCTTTCTGGAATATCATGTTCCATGACTTCTGATGCTTTAATGTTGCAGCTACTAAGTCCTGTGTGATCCTGATTGTGACTCTCTGATATATTAATTGTTTCTTTTTGTCAACTTGCAGTATTTTTTTCCTTGACCTGATAGTTCTGAAATAATGTAGCTTGGAGTTTTTATTTTGTGATCTCTTTCCTGAAATGATCAGTAGGTTCTTTCAATGTTTATTTTGAAGGCAGCCTTCAAGAGACAGTCCCCCATGCTTCAGCAGAGTCAACAGGCAGCCTCCCAACAGTGCTTCAGTATAGCCCCAGAGAAATGGAGAAAAACCCCACTGGCTTCAACACAAGCCAGAAACCATCATTAAAACACTGGTTTAGCATCAGGTAAACTATCAGATACCTCTGGCTTCCAGCAGCTCCACCCATCTATACCACATCCCTTTAGCATAGCACCAGATACAAGGATCCTCTGTGGGCCTCAGGGAAATATCAATGCAGCGCTGTGGAAACAGGCAGGGCCTGCAGCACCTAGCACAAAAAGCTTGAGATAGTGCCCCTTCCATCCTGAGAAAAGAAAAGAAAGGGAAAAGACCAAAAAAGGTGAACAAAAAAGAATAAGAACAATAAAAAAGGAATCTGACCATAAAAGGTTATTATGGTGACAGAGAAGATTAAGGTACAAACTCAGAAGAGATTAAAAATGGCAAAATACCTGTGAGCAAAGCCCTGAACAAAAACAGGAAGTGGTCTCAAACTCAAAAAGAACTCATGGGAAGAGATGAAAAAAGAAGCTTAAAAAAATCATATGAGATAGAAGAAAAATTGGGAAAAGAAATGAAAATGATACAAGAGAATTATGAAAAAAAAAAAAAAAGAATCAACAATTTGGAAAAAAAAAAAAAAGACAACTCCCTAAAAAGTACAATTAGCCAAATGGAAGAGGAAGTACAAAACCTAAGTGAGGAAAACAAGAACTTAAAAATTGGAAATGAGTAAATGGAATAGAGTAAATGATGACTCTATGAGACATCAAGAATTAATCAAATAAATTCAAGAGAATGAAAAAAAGCTAATGACTCTATGAGACATCAAGAATTAATCAAATAAATTCAAGAGAATGAAAAAAAGCTAATGACTCTATGAGACATCAAGAATTAATCAAATAAATTCAAGAGAATGAAGAAAATGTAAAATACCTCATTGGAAAAACAACTCACTTGAAAAATAGATCCATAAGAGAAGTCAAAATCATTGGACTACCTGAAGATTATCAAAAGGAAGATATGGACTGCATGTTTTTTTTTAATTGTATTTTATTTTTCCAAATATAAGTAAAGATAGTTTTCAACATTCACCTTTGCAAAACTGTTCCAAAACTTTCTCCCTCTCTCCCTCTCTCCTCAAGACAGAAAGCAATCTGATATAGTTAAACATGTGCAATTCTTCTATTTCCATATTCACCATGTTGTACAAGAAAAAAATCAGTTCTTAAGGGGAAAAGCTACGAAATAGAAAAAAAGCAATTCAATAAACAACAACAATCAATCTAAGAGGATTGCTGGACTGCAACTTTGAGGAAATTATCGAGGAAAACTGCCCTCTTTTCCTAGCAGTAGAGGGCAAAATAAACATTGAAAGAACCTACTGATCGTTTCAGGAAAGAGATCACAAAATAAAAACTCCAAGCTACATTATTTCAGAACTATCAGGTCAAGGAAAAAATACTGCAAGTTGACAAAAAGAAACAATTAATATATCAGAGAGTCACAATCAGGATCACACAGGACTTAGTAGCTGCAACATTAAAGCATCAGAAGTCATGGAACATGATATTCCAGAAAGCAAAATTGCTAAAGACTACAATTAAAAATCACCTATTCTGTGAAATTAAGTGTAATACTTCAAAGAGGGAAAATGGTCATCTAATGTAATATAAGAATTTCAAGTTTTCATAAGAAGACCAGAATTAAACCAAAAATTTGATTGCAAGTATCAAGACACAAAAAAGGAGGGAGGGGAGAAAAAGAAAACATAAGGGATTCAATTGAGCTAAACAGTTTATGTCCCTACATGAAAAGATACTTGTAATTTTAAAAAATTGTACCAGTATTAGAATTGCTAGAAGGAATACACAAAGACTGAGAATATGGTCAGGATCTGAATTTAAGAGAATGATATTAAAAAATAAAGGCTGAGAAAGAAGAATATAAGGAGTGCAAAAGGAAGGGAGAGGTAGAATAGAGTAAATTATTTCACATGAAAAGATGTAAAAGACCCATTACTGTAGAGGGAAAGATGGAAGGGTAAGCAATAGACACCACTTGAACCTTACTATCATCAGTGTTGGCTCAAAGAGGGAATAACAAACACAATCAACTGAATATAGAAATCTCTCTTACCTGAGTAGGGAGTCACTGACAGAAGGGAGGACAGACCATGGGAGGTCGAAGAAAAAAGCAAAATACTGTCAAAGAGGGAAAGAGTGAAAGGAAAGCCAAACAGGAGTTTGAAAAAAACAGTGGAAGAAAATACACAGTAATCATAACTGTAAATGTGAATGGGATGAACTCTCCCATAAAATGGAAATGTATAGGAGAATGGATCAAAAACTATACAACATGAAGTAATAAAAGCAGGTAGCAATCTCGATCTCAGACAAAGCCAACTCAAAAATAGACCTAATTAAAAGAGATAAAAAAAGAAACTACATCTTAAAGATAAAATAGGCAATGAAGTAATAATACTAAACATATATGTACCACGCATTATATGATCCAAATCATTAAAAGAGATAAGGCACAAACTAGGCATAAGTCAACATCTCACCCATATACAAAGATAAGGTCAAAATGGATACATGATTTAGATCTAAAGAATAATAGCATTTGCAACTTAAAAGAACAAGGAATTGTTTATATGTCACATCTATGGAGAAGGGAAAAATTCATGAGCAAACAAGAGATATCATTATAAAATGCAAAGTAGATAATTTTGATTACATTAAATTAAAAAAAAAAACTAATGCAACTAAGATTAGAAGGAAAGTAGAAAGCTGGGAAACAATCTTTATAGCAAATGTCTCTGATAAAGGACTAATTTCTTTAATATGTGGTGAAGTGAGTTTATAATAAAACATATCATTCCCCAATTGATAAATGGTCAAAGGTTATGAACAGGCAGTTTTCAGATGAAGAAATCAAGGTTATCTATAAGCATATGAAGAAATGCTCCAAATCACTTGATTAGAGAAATAAAAATGAAAAGAATTCTGAACTACTACCTCATACCTAACAAATAGGCTAATATGACAAAAAAATGAAAATGATAAGTGTTGGAGAGAATATCAGAAAATCAGAACACTGATGCACTGTTGGTGAAGTTGTAAACTGATCCAACTATTTTGGAAATAAATTTGAAACTATATCCAAAGGGCAACCAAACTCCATGTATCCTTTTACTCAACAACACCACTGCTAGATCTGTATCCAAAAGACATCATAGAAAGGGGAAAATGGCCTGCAAAAAAATATTTATAGTAGTACTTTTTGTGGTGGCAAAATATTGGAAATTGAGGGAATGCTCATCAGTTAGGGAATGGCTAAACAAGTTGTGGTATATAAATGAAACATATTATTATGCAAAAAGTGAATAGACAAATTTCAGAAAAACCTGGAAAGACTTATATGAACTGATGCTAAGTGAAATGAGAAGGACAAGGAAAAAATTGTACACAATATCAGCAATATTATGTGATAATCACCCATGAATTGCTCAACTCTTCTCAGCAACATGATGATCCAAGACAGGTAAAAAGGACAAAATGTTATACATAATCAAATTAAGAAAGAACTGATGGACTAAGAATTCAAACTAATAAATACTTTTTTTTTTCACTTACTTTATTCTTTTTCCTCCCTTTTGATTTGTTTCTTCTTTCATAACTATAACTAATATTGAAATATGCTTTACATGATTGTACATATATAATCTATATCAAACTACTATTTTCAGACAAGAAAAAGGGAGAGAGTGAGTAAAAAAATGCAAATGAAAATTTTGTAAAATTGAATAATAACAGAGCTAGAAAAAACAACAAAATTCATCTGGAAGAACAAAAAAATAATAATATCAAGGGAATTAATGAAAAAAAGAATGCAAAGGAAGGTAGCCTAACTATTCCCAGACCTAAAACTATATTATAGTTTTTACAAAGCAGCAGTTATCAAAACCATTTGATACTGTTTAAGAAGTATAGTGGATGATTGGAGTAGGTTAGCTTCACAAGACACAATAGTCAATGACTACAGTAATTTAATGTTTGAGAAACCCAAAAGCTCTAGGTTCTGGGATAAGAACTCACTGTGTGACAAAAATTGCTGGGAAAATTAGAAAATATTTAAAATGGCAGAAATGGCATTGACCAGCATCTAATTACCAATATAAAGTCAAAATAGGTTCATAATTTACACATAAAGGGGGATACTATAAGCAAATTAGAAGAACAATGAATAGTCTACATCTCAGATGTTTGCAGAAGGGAGGATTTATGGCCAAAGAAGAACTAGAGAACATTATGAAATGCAAAATTCTAATTACATTAAATTAAAAAAGGTTTGCTGGGCTTACATCCCAAAGAGATCATAAAGAAGGGAAAGGGATCTGATGTATGTGCATGAATGTTTGTGGCAGTCCTCTTTGTAGTGGCCAGAAACTGGAAAGTGAGTAGATGCCCATCAATTGGAGAATGGCTGAATAAATTGTGGTATATGAATATTATGGAATATTATTGTTCAGTAAGAAATGACCAACAGGATGATTTCAGAAAGGCCTGGAGAGACTTACACAAACTGATGCTGAGTGAAACGAGCAGGGCCAGGAGATCATTATATACTTCAACAACAATATTATAGACCAATTCTGATGGACCTGGCCATCCTCAGCAATGAGATGAACCAAACCAGTTCCAATGGAGCAATAATGAACTGAACATCCAGCAAAAGAACTTTGGGAGATAACTAAGAACCATTATATTGAATTCCCAAACCCTATATTTTTGCCTGCCTGCATTTTGGATTTCCTTCACAGGCTAATTGTACAATATTTCAGAATCTAATTCTTTTTGTACAGCAAAATAACGGTTTGATCATGTATATTTATTGTATATCTAATTTATACTTTAATATATTTAATATCTGCTGTTCATCCTGCCATCTAGGGGAGGGGGTGGGGGGAAGGAGGGGAAAAATTGGAACAAAAGGTTTTGCAATTGTCAGTGCTGTAAAATTACCCATACATATAACTTGTAAATAAAAGGCTATTTAAAAAAATAAATTAAAAAAAAAAAAAAAGGTTTGCACAAACAAAACCAATGCAGCCAAGATTAGAAGGGAAGTAGAAAGCTGTGAAAAAAAATTATAGTTTTTATAAAGCAGCAGTCATCAAAACCATTTGGTACTAGTTAAGAAGTAGAGTAGTGGATATTGGAATAGGTTAGCTTCACAAGTCACAATAGTCAATGACTATAGTAATCTAGTGTTTGAGAAATGTGTTGTTTCTGATAAAGGCTTCATTTCTCAAATATATAAGAAACCGAGTCAAATTTATAAGAATACAAGTTATTCTCCAATTGGTAAATGCCAAAGGATATGAACACATAATTTTCAAATGAAGACTTTAAAGTCATTCCTTGTCATAGGAAAAAATGCTCTAAATCACTATTGATTAGAGAAATCAGAATTAAGACATCTCTATGGTACCACTTCATACATCTCAGATTGACTAAGATAATAGGAAAACATATTGGAGGGAATGTGGGAAAACTGGAACACTGATGCATTGTTAATGGAGTTGTGAAATGATCCAACTATTCTGGAGAACAATTTGGAATTATGCCCAAAAGACTATAAAACTGTGCATATCCTTTGATCCAGCAGTGTCTCAATTGAGTCTGAATACCAATAAATCATAAAAGAGGGAAAAGGACCCTATGTCAAAAATCTTTGTAGCAGCCCTTTTTGTAGTAGCAAGGAACTAGAAATTAAATGGATGCCCATCTATTGGGGAATGTCTGAATAAATTAAGGTACCTGAATATAATGGAATATTATTGTTCTATAAGAAATTACGAACAGACTAGTTTCAGAAAAGCCTGGAAAGATTTATATGACTATTGTTGAATGAAGTAAACAGAATGAAGAGAACATTCTACACAGCAACAAGTTTATGTGATGATTAACTGTGATGGACTTGACTCTTCTCAACAAAGCAGTGATTAAAGGCAATTTCCATAGACTAAAGAGAGAGAACTATGGAGACTAAATGTGGATCAAAGCATAGTATTTTCACCTTTATTGTTATTTATTTTTCTTTCTTTCTCATGTTTTTTCTCATCTGATTTTTCTTGCACAACATAACAAATATGGAAATATGTTTAAGAGAATTGCTCACATTTAACCTATATGTTTGCTGTCTTGGAGAGGGAGGAGGTAAGAGAGAAGGGGAGAAAAATTCAGAACATAATGTTTTATAAAAATAAATGTTGAAAACTATTAGAAAAATATTAAAATAAATAATAAAAATTGTGTTGATGTAGAACTTTAAAAAATAAAATGGTATTTTAAACATAACAACAAAAGAAACTATTAACTCCATTTTATTTGAAAGTCTTACTAACTTTGATCAACACAATTATTCACTGCAGTTCCAAAGGACCCATGATGAAACATGTTCCCCACTTCTGAATTGAGAATTGATGGACTCAGAGTACAGGTTGAATCATATTTCTAGATGTGGAGACATCTAGAAAGTTCTTAATACTTGTTGCATTACTAAGTACTGTTTATTGATTGATTCTTATCTGAGTAAAATTAGTGTATGCTGCATTCTAATATTTGTCTTCTATGGAAAACTAACGTTGCCATACCATGGTTATGTAAATAAAACTAGTCAAAAAGAACTGAGCATAGCCAGAAGGTGACAACTCAGAGTTAGACTCACATTGATAGATCCACAAATCCACAGACTTCTAGAAAATGAGTACCATTAACTTAGAAAGATGGTGCTGCATGTGCAAGAATGTTTGTGGAAAGCCCTTTCTGTAGTGGCAAGAAACTGGAAACTTAGTGGATGCCCATCAGTTAGAGAATTGCTGAATAAATTATGGTACATGAATGTTATGGAATATTATTGTTCTATAAGAAACAATCAGCAGGATGATTTCAGAGAAGCCTGGAGAGATTTACATGAACTGATGCTGAGTGAAATGAGCAGAAGCAGGAGATCATTGTACATGGCAACAACAAGATTATACAATGATCAATTCTGAGGGATGTGTCTCTTTTCAACAAAGAGATGATTCAGACCATTTCCAACAGACTTGTATGGAGAGAGCTATCTACATCCACAGAGAGGACATAGTATTTTCATTCTTTTTGTTGTTGTTTGCTTGCATTTTGTTTTCTTTCTTATTTTTTTCCCTTTTGATCTTATTTTTCTCGTGCAGTATGATAATTGTGGAAATATGAATAGAAGAATTGGCACATATTTGTCAGATATTGGATGACTAGCGCTGCCTAGGGAAGGGAGGAGGGGAAAGGAAAGGAAGAAATTTGGAACACAAGGTTTTGCAAGGATGAATGTAGAAAATTGTCTATGCATGTGTTTTGAAAACAGAAAAAAGAAGAAGAAGAAGATGGAAGATGGAAGATGGAAGAAGAAGATGGAAGATGGAAGATGGAAGATGGAAGATGGAAGAAGAAAAAGGAGGAGGAGGAGGAAAAGGAGGAGGAGGAAGAGGAGGAGGAGGAGGAGAAAGAGGCGGAGGAGGAGGAGGAGGAGGAAGAGGAGGAAGAAGAAGAAGATAGAAGAACAAGAACAAGAACAAGAACAAGAAGAATATCTGATCACCAGGAAACAAGAGTTACTCAACACTTCTACTCCAACAAAACATGGGTGTCCCTAGTTAATGACCATTAGTGCCACCTGGTGGGAATATATGTATAACAATTTGCAAACAGTAAAATATTTGTTATGAGTTATTTTTTCAGTCAACTCCAACTCTTCATGACTCCATCTAGGGATTTTTGGCAGAGATATTGAAGTGGTTTATCATTGCCCTCTTGAACTCATTTATAGATGAGGAAATTTAAGCAAATAGTTTTAAATGACTTGACCAAAGTTTCCCAGCTAGTAAGTATCTGAAACCAGATTTGAATTCACAAAGAAGAGTTTTTCTCAGTCTAATCCTGGTGCTTTGCTTCCCATTGCATTACCTATACTTAAATGTTAACTGTGTTTTGAAAACAATATAGAATTAGGCAGTAAAAACTATAAAACTGTTCATAACTTCTGACTCAAGGGCCCCAGTCCTAGAAAAATGCATTAAAGGTATCATTGACCTAGAAACAAAGACCTATCTGTCCAAAAATATTCTCAGTAACATTATTTATCATAGTAAAAAGCTGTAAGCAATTATCAAATGTGGGAGATAAACAAATTGTAGTATATGAATATAAGGAAATATTGTTCTGTCATAAGACAGAAAATAACAAAATAGTGACATAAAAATATTACCTCGTGAAATATTTCTTGATTTCCCTAGTTGTTTTTATTATATGCTCTTGCCACTTCTGCCACAAAATTAACTTTTATATTTATCTTGAATATATATCATATTTACTAATCTGTGAATATGTTGTATCCCCCTAATAGAACATAATCTTTGAAGTCAAGAACTTCTCACTTTTGTATTTGTATTTCCAGGGCCCAGCAAAGTTGAAGCAAAGCAGTGAAAAAAGTAGAACCAAAGGACTAATATGTACCTTGCCTATAATTGTGTAAATAAAGAGTTTTTTAAAATACACGAAAACAAAGGAAGATTAAGAACATAGAAAGAAACAATGATTTTATTACTTTGTTAATTAAAAATGGAAACTAGAGGTATGTGGTTTAATATAAAATATTTTGATCATATTAATATATTTGAATTTTTTCTTTGTTGATGGTCATTAAGTTAATAATTTTATAAATTTAAAAAGCCAGAAAAAGCATTTTGAAAATTTTAAAGTGATAATTAAATCTAAAGAATTAGTGTTAATATTATATTTCTCCATTAAAGTCCACCTTTCATGATTCATCTTAATATGGTGGTGACCTAGGCTATCAGTGGAACACAAACTCAATCATACTAAAAGGACTTTAATGCCTATGAATGGAACACATGTTTTCTATTTGAATATCACCCTAAGCTAAAATTTAAAAGACTCATTGCCATAAATCTGGCTATCAGATGTTGATTTTTTTTTTTTTTATGTGCAGCAACTCAATGATAATCTACCAAAGCAGCAACAATGTAAGGAATAGCCATACCAATTAAATCATAGGTGTTTAAATTGTTTGAACACTTTGACAGATCTGTCATCTGTCCAGTAAAAGTATTATTTAATAGTGTGTAAAACACAGCCTGCCTATCCTATCCTTAATCTCTCTGCTAACCTCAAGTCTTGCATTTCCAAATGCCTTTCAGATAGCTCAAACTGAATGTCAAATAGATTTCTTAAAGCAAGAATGTATAAAACAGAACTTCTTTTCTCCTAAACTTTTGCCCTTTCTTTCATTATTACTATAGAGAGCCATAGTACCTCTCAGTCCTTCAGGCTTGCAACCTTATGGTTATCCTCAACTTCTCACCATCTCTTCGATATTATATCTTTCTCTATCCCCAAGCAATTTGTAACCAAGGTTTACAATCTCACCTCTGCAACATCTCTGCAATATACTACTGTCTCTTCTCTGACATTAATACCATTCTAATATATGAAAATTACGAAAATTGAAATAGAGAAATACAGAGAAATAAAACTTAAATTAGAAAAAATAAAATTGAAACCTAAGAAATGGAGATTAGGATGCAGAACAAGGAAATAAAAAATAAGAATAAAAGGAGAATGTAATTAGAGATAGGAAATACAGACTTGAAAATGAAAGGAAAATGTAATAAGAATGGAGATTTAGATATCTTTTTAAAAAATATTCAGTAATAGCATTTTATTTTTGAAATACAAGTAAAAATAGTTTTCAATGTTTGTTTTTATAAGACTTTGTGTTCCAAATTTTTTTCTCTCCATTATTTCATCCCTCCCCAAGACAGCAAGCGATTTGACATAGGTTAAATATGTGCAATTCTTTTAAACATATTTCCTTATTTGTCATGTTGTGCAAGAAAAATCAAACCAAAAGGGAAAATCTATGAGAAAGAAAAAACAAAAAATGAAAATATTATGCTTTGATCCATGGTCAGTCTCCATAGTTTTCTTTCTAGTTGTGGATTATGGTATTTTCCATCCCAAGTCTATGGGAATTCCCTTGAATCACATCACTGTTGAGAAGAACCAAGTCCATCACAGTCGATCATCACATAATTTTGTTATTATGTACAGTGTTTTCTTGGTTCTGCTAACTTCACTCAACATCAGATCATGTGAGTCTTTCCAGGCTTTTCTGAAATTAGATTGCTCATCATTTCCTATAGAACAATAATACTCCATAACATTCATATGCCATAACTTATTCATCCATTCTCCCTCTGATTGGCATCCACTCAGTTTCCAGTTTCTTCCCACTATAAAGAGGGCTGCCACAAACATTTCTGCACATGTGGGTCCCTTTCATTTCTTCAAGATCTCTTTAGGATACAAGCCCAGTAGTAACACTACTGGATCAAAGAGTCTGCATGTTTGATAGTCCTTTGGGCTTAGTTCAAAATTGCTCTCCAAAATGGTTAGGTCATTTCACAATTAAGGATGGACATTTAGAATAAGAACAAGGTAGAATAAAAACAGGGGGAGATTTAGAATAAGAAAAACTATTGTAATGTGGAGGGGAGGGAGATGAATAGATGTAATGATGTGATCAAAGGAGGAGATTTAAGACTTACTCTTCAGACAGGATAATATTCAGCCAATAGAGAATCAGGGGAAGGACTGAACTATTTCCAAATAAGGCAAACACCAAGGGAAGAGTAATGATGTAACCAGAAGTAATGATTCACTTTCAGGTGGGGGGGATTATAGATTCCTTATAAATTGTGACCTCTGGTACTCAGCCAGTAGAGCAAAAAGAGGAGGTTCTTTAGTTTGGGGTATGAAAAAGGACAAAGGTTTCTGTTCTTTAGGATACCCATCTTTGCAGTTGTGTAATTAAAGACTTTTACTTTCACCCCTCCCAAGTTCAATGGAGTTATTTCTCATAGGCCCTATCACTACACTTAAGACTATTGCAATAGCTTACTGGTGGGTCTTCCTGCCTTGTCTTACTCCATTCCAGTTCATTCTGCTCTATTCAGCCACCAAAGTAATATTCCTAAAGCTCAGATACAACTATATCACTCCTCTTCTCAATAAAAGCTAGCAACTACCCCTTCAGAAGCAAAGGCAAATTGCTATGTTTGCCATTCAAAGTCCTCTATGACATAACCATTCCTATCTTTCCAATCTTCTTACACCTTATTCCCTACCATGTCTCTTCGATCCAAAAACTCTAGCCTCCCGATTGTTCTAGGAACAAGACATTCCATCTCTCAAATCTGGGCATTTTTTTCTGGCGGTCCTGCAATGCTTCTCTTCCTCAAGTCACCTATGGCTTCCCTGACTTCATTTAAGTCCCAACTAAAATTTTATTTTTTTACAAGAAGCCTTTTCCAGGCCTTCTTAATTCTAGTGTTGTCTGTCTATTATTTACTATTTATTTTTTGTATCACTTGCTTTATATATGTTTGTTTGCATGTTGTCTTCTTCATTAAACTGTAAGCGCTTTGGTGCTTAATACATGGTGTTTAATAAATATTAATTATCATGAATTCTCCACAAGGTGTCACCCAGTGTTAATCACTGAATCACAAAATTTGAGAGCTGCAAGGGATCTCAGTTGCCACTTAGTATAAACCCAAATAGGAAGCTCCATGATTCCATGCCCAGTAAGATGTATTCCAGCTTCTAGTTAAAGGACAAGGGGGAAATCATCCCCTCTCAAAAGGCAGCCAATTTTATTTTAAGAAAGGCTCCATTGATTCTATAGCTTTTTAGTATAGTTTTTTTTTTTTTAATAGGAATGGGTGTTGTATTTTGTCAAAAGCTCCCTCTCCCCGCCCCCCCCCATCTATTGATATGATCATATGATTTGGGGGTTGTTGGGATTTTCTTGTTATACATATGATCAATCACACATCTAGTTTTGCTAATAATGAAACAGTCCTGCATTCCTGGTATAAATCCCATCTGATATGATTTTTGCAATATATTGTTGTAATCCACTTTCTAATTCTTTGTTTAAAATTTTAAATGAATATTTATTAAAGAAATTGCTCTATAGTTTTCTTTTTCTGTTTTTACTTTCCCTGGCTTAGCTATCAAAAACCATACTTGTGAAATAAAAGGAATTTGGTATTATTTCTTTATCAATTTTTTTTAAGTTTATGTAGCATTGGAATTAATTGTTCCTTAAATGTTTGGTAGAATTGTACTTATTTAATTTATTTATTTTATGTTGTGAGTTGGGAATATATTTAATATTTCTATTTTTTTACAGTTACATGTAAAACCATTTCTTATGTTTGTTTTTAAAACTTTGAGTTCCAGATTCTCTGCCTTCTTCCCCACCCTTGCCCCCTTTTAAGAAGGCACAAACAGTGGAGAGAGGACCAGCCCTGAAGTTAGAAGGATCTGAGTTCAATTCTGACTCCAGACACTTAACACTTCCTAGCTGTGTGACCCTGGGCAAGTAACTTAACCCCAAATGCCTCAGGAAAAAAAAAAGACACAAACAAGGTTACGCAAAACATTTCCATAAAAGTTATGATGTGAAAGAAAACATAGATCTCCCCCCAAAAAAACCCTCAAGAAAAATAAAGTAAAAAAATTAGTATACTTCAATCTATATTTAGACACAATCAGTTCTTTCTCTGGGTTTGGATATCATCATTAGCCCAGAGTAATTGTGGATCTCTGTATTGCTGAGAAAAACAGTCATGTACAGTTGATCATCTCACAACATTGCTATTACTTTGTACATAGAATACTTCACTTTGCTTGAATTCATGAAGAACATTCCAGGTTTTTTTTTAAAAATATCCTGCTCATTATTTCCCATAAAACAATAATATTCCATCATATTCACATGCCACAACTTATTCAGTCTTTCCTCAATTGATGGATATCCCCTCAGTTTTCAATTCTTTGCCCTGAGAAGAGAGCTTCTATAAATATTTATATATATAATTTTCCTTTTTTTAATCTCTTTTGGGATTCATGCCTACTAGTGATATTTTTAATCAAAAGATATGCATGATTTTATAGCCCTTTGAGCACAGTTCATCTCTTTTGATAATTTATCTATTGGAGAATGGTGCTGGTAGAATCGGTTTATAAATACATCTGGTCCTAGGATTTTTTCTTAGAAAGAGTTCATTTATGGCTTATTCAATTTCTTTTTCTAAGACAATGTTATTTAAGTATTTTGTTAACTTTTCTATTAATAGAGGCAGTTCAAAGAGGATTCAGGGAAGATGGCAGAGGAAGTTGGAAAACTTGGCTCTCCAAATTCCCTCCACACAAAAAAAGACAGAACACTACCTCAGAGCAGCAGAAATAAACATGGTGTAAAGCATTTGTCCTCCTAAGACAATTTGAAAAGGCTCCAGGAAAAATCTGATATCTAGGAGTGGAGGTTCAGCCTAGGTGAAACGGAAAAACCTCCAGGCCAATTCTGCAAAATCAACAAATGATAAGCACTAAATGCAGCTGGATTGAGATGCAGCCTCAGCCTTAGAATCTCATCTCACTGAGAGTGTGGGAGTCTGACAGATGAATGGGGGAAGATTAGAGGATCCTCCACTGTCTATGGAAATCAAAGACAACTGTGCTAACCAGACACCTTCTGAGTTATATCTGCAGAGAAAAGGATCTAATACTCACCTGGTGAGTGCAGTTGTGAGGGGCAAGGACCCTTTATCTGTGCACACTTGCAAGAAAGGAGAATCTTTGGAGTCAGTTCAAGAGCAGAGAGAACTATAGTTTGTAGTCATTGGAGGGACCGAAGAAAGCAAGAACATCTGTAGGACAGTGTGGCTGCAAAACCTAACTGTAGCTTAGGGTAGAAAGGAGAGCCCAAGTTGGGCCCAGAGACAAACCTCAGAAAATAAAAGTAAAAAGGATCTGAGGCTTGGGGCATCATTCTCCATACCTCAAGATTATTAACTTGATTACACTAATACGCTGCTAAAAATAAAATAAAATAAAAATAAAAATGAGCAAACAAAAGAGAAAGAACTCAACCATAAATAGTTACTATGAGGATAGAGAAGATCTATTAAGAAGATAATGGAGCATAAAAAAACCCACTCCCTTTTCAATGAGAAACATCAAACACATAAAAAATGTTCTTTGAAGAATTTAAAAAGGACTTTAAAAATTAAATGAGAGTTTGAAGAAAAAATAGAAAATTTATTTATTTTTTTAAAGTAATCCAAGAAAAATTATGAAAATAAAGTCAATCAACTAGAAACAGATAATCAAAAACTTAAAAAAAAAAAAAAAGAATTCCTTGAAAACTAGGATTGGGCAAAGCCCAATGTCAATTTAAAACGCCAAGAAATCATAAAATGAAATCAAAAGAATGAAAAAGTAGAAGAGAAAATGAAACATCTCATTAAAAAAAACTGATCTAGAAAACAGACTGAGGAGAAATAATAGTCAGACTACCTGAAAATTATGATAAAAATGAATGTTGACACAATATTACAATAATTTATCAAGTAAAATAATCCTTAAGTTCTAGAACAATAAGGCAAAGCATAAATAGAAAAAAAAAATCTGTAAACTATTTGAAAGAGATTCCAGAAGGAAAACTTAACAGTAATATCAGATCCAAGTTTCAAAAGCTCCCAGGCTAAGGAGAAAATATTGGAAGCAACAAGAAGAAAAAAAAAACAAACAATCTAAATATCATGGAGCCACAACAAGGATTACACAAGACTTGGATTGAAGGTCTTAGAATATTATATTCTATGGAGCAAAAGATCTGGGGTTACAACCTAAGATAACTTACCCAGCAAATGGAAAAAAAAAAAAAAAGGACATTTAACAAACTCAAAGACTTTCAGATTTTTGTGACAAAGTCCCTAGAACTTTAAGGGAAAAATTGACACAAAATCCAGGAGTTATATAAGGTAAACATTAAAAAGCAATTATAAGGGACCAAATAAGGTCAAAATGTTTATTTTACATATGTGAAAATATTAACAGGATTCTGATGATTGTCATTATTATTTGAGTAAGTCAAAAGAAAAGTTTGAGCTGATTTGTAGTCACATGAAAAAATACTCTAAATCACTTTTGATTAGAAAAATGCAAATTAAGTCAACTCTGAGGTACCACTTCATAACTCTCAGATTGACTAAGATGGCAGGAAAAGATAATGATAAGTGTTGGAGGGAATGTGGGAAAACTGGGACATCGATGCATTGTTGGTGGAGTTGTGAACTGATCCAACCATTCTGGAAAGCAATTTGGAACTATGACCAAAGGGCTATCAAACTGTGCATATCCTTTGATCCAATAATGTTTCTACTAGATTTGTATTCCAAAGAGATCACAAAAAATGGGAAAAGGAACCACATGTGCAAAAATGTTTGTGGCAGCCCTTTTGTAGTGGCAAAGAACTGGAAACTCAGTGGATGCCCATCAGTTGGGGAATGGCTGAATAAATTATGATATATGAATATAATGAAATATTACGTTTCTATAAGAAATGGTTTCAGAAAAGCCTAAAAATTGGTACTAAGTAAAATGAATAGAACCAAGAGATCACTGTTCCCAGCAACAGCAAGATCATGTGATGATCAATTGTGATGGACTTGGCTCTTTTTCACAATGTGGTGATTCAAGACAATTCCACTAGACTTGTGATGGAAAGAGCCATCTGCTTCTGGAGAAAGAAGTCTGGAAACTGAATGTGGATCAAAGCATAGTATTTTCACCTTTTTTTTTTGTTGTTGTTGTTGGCTTTTTTTCTCTTTTTTTCTTATTTCACTTTTTGATCTGATTTTTCTTGTGCAGCATAATGAATATTCATCATGCTGCACAAGAAAATCAAATCAAATATGGAAATATGTTTAGAAGAATTGCACATGTTTAATCTATACTGAATTCTTTACTTTCTGTGGGAGGGGGTGAAGGAAAGGACAGAGAAAACTTTGTAATGCAAGGTTTTGCAAAGGTGAATGTTAAAAACTATCTTTGCATATATTCGGAAAAATAAAAAACTATTTTAAAAAACTAGCAAAAAAAAAAAAAAAAAGAAAAAAGAAAAGTTTGGATTGAACTGAGTATGATGGGGTGATTCCAAAAAATTAAATCTGTGTAGGGAAGGATAAAAAGGATCAATTATCAAATATAAATCAGGCATAAAAAGAAAAGGTGTTATGGAAGAAGCTAGTAGGGGGTGAGTGTGATTAGTACTGAGACCTTACTCTCATCAGAAATTGGTTAAAGAGGATATAAATATCTTTAAATTCAGAAAGAACAAGAGAGCAAGGAAATAGATTAAGGAATAAGAAGGTAAGGTAGCAGGTAGAAGTAAAATGGAAGAATGAGGAAGGATAGGGTAATTAGAGTGAAAAGAATAGTGAAGAAAGATAGGAAGGAAGAAAATACACAATAATTAATTGTAACTTAGAATATAAATGGAAAGAATTTAGCCATAAAACAAAAATGGATAGCAAATTAAAATTTTGAATTCAACAATATGTTGCTTTCAGGAAACATTATAAAAATTAGAGATACATTTAAGATAAAATAAAGGGCATGAATAGAATTTAGAATGTAAAAAAATAGGGGTAGTAATCATGATCTCAGATAAAGTTAAAGTTAAAATAGATTTATTCAAAAGACAAATTAGAGAAATAACACTATGTGTGAGTAATATTATTTAATATTGTTATAGACCATGTAAATAACTAGACAGAATAAAATACCTGAACATATACCTGCCTAAATAGACACAGGAACCATATGAACATAAAAATAAAATACTTTTTATACAAATAAATTCTGATCTAAATAATTGAAGTAATATTTATCATTCAGGAGTTGGTAAAGTCAATATAATATTTTAAAAGACATATTTAACTAATCTTTCTATTCATCGGCATCCCAATTAAATTACCAAAAATTACTTTACTGAGAAAAAAATAACACAGTTCATTTGAATGAACAAAAAGGTGAGGAACTTCAAAAAAACAAGGGAAAAAAGATGTAAAGGAAGTAGATTCAGCAGTACCAGACTTTAAACTATATTATAAAATGAAAGCATTGTTATATATAAAGGATAATATCAAATATTTTATATCAAATTTTTCTTATATAAATAAAACATATATAGCCAAGAACAGAAGACACACAAAAAATTGGGGGGAAATTTTCATAGACAAACTCTCAGATAGGATATAATTGAGTTGGAATATTGCTATGGTATAGGAAATGATTAGCTGGTCAATTTAGAAATACATGGAAAGACTTGGAACTTATGAAGGAAGATGGTATCCACCTTCAGAAAAACAGATGAGAGGAAATATGCATAGTACAGTCTTACATATATGTATAAGTATATATGTTTATGTTTATAGATATTTATGTAGGTATATATACACATATCTCTCTATATACACACACATACCTATACATATATGCTTAATTATAGCTTTTTTTAGGGTAGTAGGGAGAAAGAAGAGAAAAAATAAAAGTGAAAAGTACACAGTAAAAAAAAAAAAACAAGAAGAAACAAAGAGATAGGCAGTTTTGAAAAAAATGAAAGTAATATTTATTATATAGGTTTTTTTGAAATGGAATATTTTGTCTCATATTAAATCTTCTCTCATGATCTGCTTGTGTACATGACAACTTTTTTTTCTTCTTTTCTCATTTTTGTATTTAAGTTCAAAAGTTAAAAATTTACCCAAAAAAAGGCAGTTTACATTTTTGTAAATATTCATCTGTTTCACTTAAACTGTCATTTTTACTGGCATATAATTGGACAAAATAACATCCTATAATTGCTTTAATTTAATTTCCATTGGCAGTACATTCATTTTTCTGTTGTGGTTTTTAATACTGATAGTTTGATTTTCTTTTTTCTTCTTTCAAATCAAATTAACAAATGATTTGTCTATTGTTTTGTTTGTTTTCATAAAACTAGGAGCTAGTTTTTATTTTATATTATTTTATAGTTATTAGTTCAATATTTGGGGGTTTTTTGGTTTGCTTTTTTTGCTTTTTTACTTTTTACTTTAACAATCTATCCTTTGATTTTAAAAATTGGTGTTTTTCTTTCTCTAATTTTTTGTTGTTAAGATGCATGCCCAACTCATTGATCTGCTCTTTCTTTTTTTTTTTTTTTTACACTGGTGTATGTATTTAGAAAAATAAGTTTTTTTCCTAAGTACTACTTAGCTGCATCTCACAAGTTTTGGTATGTTGTTTTAGCATTATCATTCTCTTTAATGAAAATATTATAGTTTCCATGACTTGTTATTCGAACCACTCATTCTTTATTTTGGGGCAGATTTAATTATTATGATTCTTCCTTTAGATGTCTTGTCATTACTGGTACTAAAGCATATAAGCACACTTGATTGGCCCACTTCATTATTTGTTATACTATATATAAATACTATATATATATATACTATATATTTTATACTATTCATCCTTGGTAACATAATTGGTTTTCTTTATTTACTACCTTTTTTTTTTACCTCTTCACTTTCCTTTGGTTGACTTGAAACTTTAATTTTTGAGCGATTGTTTTATTTAAAGAGTCACATCAATAAATCATTATTTTGAAATATTGTTAAAAGATGGTCATTTGCAGTTAGGTGGCGCAATGGACAGTGCACCAGCCCTGAAGTCAGGAGGACCTGAGTTCAAATTTGACCTCAGACACTTACTTTCTAAGCTGTGGCCCTGGGCAAGTCACTTAACATTAATTGCCTCAGCAAAAAAAAAAAAAAAAAAAAAAAAAAAAAAGATGGTCATTTGTTTTAAGGAAAAGTTTGGGTTTATTAAAAGCACAGTGTTGTGGAATAATAAATAGAAAGATGATCAGGAACACGAGTTCAAGTCCTACTTCTAAACCATACTGGCAATGTAAGCCTTGATAAATTATATAATTATTCAATGCCCTAGGGATCAACAACCAGAAATCACAGATATGGTCATCCTAAATTGGTAGAGGAATTTCCTTTATCTGGGAGTTCCTGATACTAATGAAATCATAAGTTCAGTATCAATTCCTATCCTTAAATTACACATTACATAATTTTGCAAATCCAATTTAATCTATTTTCTTCTTCATTTTCACTTTTAGGACAAATTATGAAGTGCCTTAAATACTGGACTGAGAAATTAGTATTTTATCCTAAAAACAATGGAGAAATCATGTTAAGACTTTTCGGGAGGGAAAGAACATGGTTAATATCTCTTTGGAAGTATATTTTACAACTGTGGAAATGGATTTTTGAGGGGTCTAGATTAGGTATAGGAACACTAATTAGAAGGCTATTACAAGGACTGCTTGCCATCTGGGGGAAGGGGTGGAGGGAGGGAGGGGAAAAGTTGGAACAGAAGTGAATGCAAGGGATAATGCTGTAAAAAATTACCCTGGCATGGATTCTGTCAATAAAAAGTTATTTAAAAAAATAAATAAATAAATTTCAGTTTACAATTTGCCTGGAAGTCTTATCACCATTAAAAAAAAAAAAAAAAAAAAAAAAAAGAAGGCTATTACAGATAATTTTGAAAGATATGTACACAACTCTGATTAATTCCATAGGCAATTAAGACTCTAAAGGACTAAGACTCTAAATGAAATATGCTACTCACCTCCTGAGAGAGTCAATGAATTCAAAATGCATAAAGACATATTTTCTGACATAGCCAATGTGGGAATTTTTTTTTTTTTTTTGCTTGACTACATGTATTTCTTACAATATTTATTTTCTTTTTCCTTTTTTTCCCCCAATGGGGGAAGATTGGTAGAAAAGGGGCAATGGTAGTAACAAACTTAAAAAGAGAGGAAAAAGAAAACAATTGAGTTATTGAATCGACTTTTATTTCTTTTAAATGTCAAGAGAAAAGATGGAAGTTCAAAAAAGAAGCACAGGCAAACAGCTTTGAAAACTACAAGTTTACCTTAAAAGGAAAAACAAACTATACATAATAGAAATCTATAGTGTCATATACAATCCTTTTTTTTTTTTCCTTTTCCTGTGCTATTATGTATATACAAAAGTATGTTTGCTTTTGGTGTTTGCTTAAGTTCTGGATAAAAATAAAATTTTAAATGTCAACAATAAGGACATATTTTATAGAAAAATTACTAGAATAAAAATTGAATCACCAGTTCACATCTCACTACAATGATATAATGGAAGAACTTTTGAGAGGAATAATCCTGGCAATGGCCATGGGTATTTTTATGTGCATCTTGTTGACAATACATAGTCCATAACACTCCTATTATGGCTGAGTAGGAACCTGAGTGAAATATATTTCCTGATTGTAACATGTTGATATAGTAATTTTAGAAAGAAATATATGAATAAGTATGTTTTTCTAAGTCTATGTGCAGCCCCAGAGGCATCCTTTTAAATGATTTAGTGGCTCCCATTTCTTTTTGAGTTTAACACTACTATTTTATCTTATGCCTTATCAATGAATGTACTGGGAAAATGAAGGAGAATACTATTTGAGCATGACCCTAGATCTTGCCTCAGAATATATATATACACTCATCATTAATGAGCAGGCCAAGAATGTTAGAATTAGCATTATTGTAGCTATTATTGTAATGCTGAAGTATAATTGACATGGGGAGATTGAATTGCTTAGAACTATTATTCCAAGGCATCTCCTTTTATAAGATAATTTGAAATATTTATGTCATATTACAAAATTTGTGAAATCAAAATTTTTACCTAGAATATGGGGACTCTACCTTTTAGAGAAATATTTTTGTCAGTGTCAAGTGGTTTCTATAGTGATCCATCTAAAATCATTTAATAAATCAACTCTCAGTTCTCTCAGTATATATTATGTATATACATAATAGCACAGGAAAAGGAAAAAAAAAAAGGATTGTATATGATACTATACATGTATATGACAAAACTCAGTTCAAGTCTTAGCTTTCTCAAAATGCCTTTCTTGTTCTCCCTGAATCTTTTTGTTTCCTCTGAGACTGTCTAATTTATCCTATATACATTTTGTTCACATATAGTTGTCTGAATGTTTCCTTCATTAGACTTTGAGCTCCTCGAGAGCAGGAACTAAGGTTTTTTTGTTTTGTTGTGTTTTGTTTTTTGTTTTATCTTCCTTTGTATCTGTAGCAATTAACACAGTGCCTGACACACAGAGTTATATAAATGCATGCTTGTAGAGGGCTGAAACTCTTGAGTCGATGCACTGAGGTCAGGACTGCAGAGCACTTGAGTCTAACTACTGATTGGACAATATTCTTTGGGCATATACTTGGAAACTGGTCCTTCCCACTATCCTGTGCTGGCTCAATGATTGGTGTATACAGAGGATTGTAGGAGGGGCTAGGGGATGGAGTAAGATGAGCCAGAGTCACTCTTTGACAGTAGACGAGGGAGAAGATGGTTGTGGAGATTCTGCTTCCATCTTGTTCAATCCTGCGTCTAAGACCAAGAATAAAGACTGAGGACTTTTGCTTATCCTGACTCGGCTGATTCTGGGGTGTCCTGGGTGCTAGCGCAGTCTTCACACATGCTTATTGAATTGACTTAATAGCATTTATTCTTTATTGTGTCTAATCAACATTTGTTACATACCTTAAAAACCACAGTAAGGGAAATGATTATTTCCTCCTTCAATGCTGGATCTAAAGTAACCCATAGTCTCTTGTGAAGACCATCTACATACACCATAGAGGAAATTATGATTTGCATCAGTTGTGAGAGAATACACAAAGAAAAAATCACAGATCTTTGAAGTATTGACCCAAGTGTGGAAGACACAGGTCACCTTTTAAAATTTGTATTATGATGTTATCTTAATACAGTTTGGTAGTAAAGATTATAGTCTTTCTTGACCTAAAGTAAAGATCAATCAATCTAACTATTCACCAGGATGAGGTTGATAGGATGACCTATCAACAACTATTATTTCAATCAGTAACATTATCCTGAGGTTTTTCTACAACTTCATTTCTAACTTAAACATACAGTTAACTTCAAGATCATCCTTCTAAGAATTTTATCTTGTGCGTTAATGGCCAACTTTGGTTTCTTATCTCACTTAGTCTTTTTTGTGAGTTTTTTTTTTTTGGTAGGGGGAAAGTATCATATAACTGATAAGAGTTCTAGATGCAGAGTGAGGAAGCACTGGATTCAAATACTGTCTATGACATTTACTCAATTTGTGATCATGGCAGGTCACTTTAACCTATGTGAGTCAGTTTTCTCATCTTTAAAATGGCTCTCTATCCATGTGTTCTACTATCGCTCTGTGATGGGGCAAAATTTAGTATGTCTGGAAAGGCAGGCTGGAGCAAATGATGAAGAGCTTTAAGTACCAAACAAATAAGTTTTATTATTATTATCAAAATTTTATTTATTAATTTTATAAGTATTTATCTTGTCTCACTGCCTCCACAATTGAAAAAAAAGAACAATCAAAACAAATATTCATAGTCAAGCAAAACAAATTATGGCAATGGTCATGTCCAAAAAAGAAACATCTTATTCTGTATTTTAAGTAAATTACCTGTCTAGCAAGAAGTGAGTCGTATATTATTCTTCACCTGTTAAAGATATTTTCTTTACAATGTTATTATTGTATAAATTGTTCTATTAGTTTTGCTCAGGTCATCGTATCAGTACATAGAGGTCTTCTCAATTTCCCTTGAAACTATCCATTTTGTCATTTAGTATGAAGAATTATTATAAAAAATATTCACCCCATATGAAGCTCTACCCCTAGGTGGATTTAATAGTCCCTTGAAGGAATACCCTGAGACACTGCTTACATGCAGGAAATATGGCTGTATTCCTAAGATATAGTGATGTGATGAAGGGAATTCTAGGTCTATATGTTTGCACTATATACCTGGCCTTATCTTATATCCTTCTCTATTACCCATGTAAACACAAATAGTTAGGCTCACATAAATTTGTTTAACATATGATAAATAGAATTAAAGATTGAACTAGTATCAGGTTTAAAAATTGAAGGACTTTGATTCAATAGTCCTGGGTTGGCTACAAAACCCAGAATGAATTTTAACTCCTAGAATCCTGGACTCCTAGCTTCCCAGACTTGGCTTATTTTCCTGACTTGGCTTTCCCACTTTCCCAAATGGCTTACTTTCCTGAGTTTTTGAAACTTATGTAGTCATAATCTCTAATTTCCATCACCTAAAAAAGAACGAGCAAACTCTAAGGCAAGCCTATATTGAGAGTCCACATGTTAGACTTTGATGGGGAGAAGGTTCAAAGCCTTTCCTCTTACAATTTTCTCTCACACAAACCTCATTTAGCAGAAATAAATCAGCTAAAGAGAAATAAAACTAGCTATGAACACATGCACATACAAAACCTAACAACTTACCAAAAAAAAAAGAGATAGTAACAATAATTATAGATTTGAAATTTTCTATTTGAGAGTTGCACAATTATAATAAAAAATAAGCAAGATGGAAAATATAGATTTCAAGACATGGTAAGAAATTAATAGGAATATTGAAGAATATTCATATTTCCAATATCACATAAAACTTTTACAATTGATTGTATATTAACAAAATTTGTAAGTGTAATGACATGAGATCGATTAATAATGAGTGATCAAAGCTACATAGATATAATGAAAATGCTAAAGGTGGTTATAAAAATGAGACAATATATTGATCTTTATAGGATGCAGCAAATGCAAATTTCAGAGAGAAACTTGTGTCTCTAAAGACAAAATAACAAAATAGAAAGTTAATAAACTGGGAATGCAGTTTTTAAAAGTTTTAAAAACTAAATAAATTCCCAAACAATTACAAAAATAAAGTTTGACAACTTAAGGAGAAAAAGTAGATTTAAAACAAGAAGTATGCTTGGGCTTGGGATAATCTCTGAGAAAGAGAGAGATCTCACAAAAAATCCAACTAAAACCTCAGGGGAAAAATATCTCTTGGTCACAAAAACTACAAGAGCATCTGGAAGAAATGAAACAAGAAATTCAAAATGGAATATAGCTTGGAAGGGAAAAAAATTACAAGGGAAATTGAGAACAGAACAGATGGTGAAAAACCTCACCCAAGAACTGAATTTCTTGAAAATTCTAATGAACTAGGAAGGCAACGAGAATTCTCATTGAGAATGAAATAACAGAAACAAAAACAAAAAAGTTTTCCAAAAATCATAAAATTGAAAAAAAGAAAATGTAAGAAATAAAATATACAAACTGATCTAGGAAATGGATCAAAGAGAAATAATGTTATATTTATCAGATTATCTGAAAATCACAACCAAAAATAGTACCCGATTACTATATCTTAAGAAATTGTGAAAGAAAACTGCTCAGAATACTTACAAGCAGGGAACAAAGTGAAAATAGAAAGAATCAGTCAGCTCCTGAAAGAAACCCCTAAATGAAAAAAAAAAAAAAGAAAAGAAAAGAAAAAGAAAAGAAATACCCTCAAACTCCTATAGTTAAAATCCAGAGCTTTTAGGTAAAATACAAAAATAGTATAAGCATCCAAAAAGAAAAAATTCAAATTCAAATGTTTCAAAGTAAGGATTGCATAAGACATGGCAGAAGATAGTTTTAAAAAGAGGAGAGTTTGGAACCTGATTTTCCAAATGGCAAAAAAGAAAAGCTTGCCACTAATAACCTATCTGGGGAGGGTGAGGAACCACAAACCTAAAGATAACCCAGGGGGGGACAAGGGCAGGTGAAGAGGAAATTAAATTTAAATGAAATGATATATTTTCAAGCATTCCTAATGAAAAGATCAGAAAAGACTAGACATTTTGAATTGGAAACACATGTCTCAAGAGAAACTTAGAAATCTATAAACATTTGTTTAATTCACTGGGCATATATGGGGATAAAATGTTTACATACTGATAGAGGGGAGGGAAAGTAAATGTCTTGTCAAAATTGTCATGTCTTTAAAGGAGAAAATAAGGAAGAAAATGCCTTTGGGAGAAAACAAACAACAAAAATGGTGAAAATACTATGTTGTGATTCACATTCAATCTCCGTTCTCTATGGGTGTGTGAATGGCTCTTTCTATCACAAGTCTATTGGAATTCCCTTGAATCACCTCATTGTTGAGAAAGTCTATCAGGTGCTCATCACATAATCTTGTTTCTTTATGCAAAATTCTGCTCACTTCATTTAGCATCATTTCTTGGAAGTCTTTCAAGGCTTTTCAGAAATCAACCTTCTCTTCATTTCTCATAGAGCAATAATATTCCATTACATTCATGTGTCACAACTTATTCAGCCATTCTCCAATTGATGGGCATCCACTCAATTTCCAGTTCCTTGCCACTACAAAAAGGACTGCTACAAATATTTTTGCACATGTAGGTCCTATTCCCTCTTTTATGACTCTTTGAGATACAGAGCCAGTCCTGGATCCAAAGGTATGCACACTTTGATAGCCCTTTGGAATAATTCCAAATTGCTTTCCAGAATGATTGGATCTGTTCACAACTCCACCAATAATGCATTAATGTCCTCATTTTCCCACATCTCCAAAATTTATCATTATCTTTTCCTGTCATTTTAGCCAATCTGATTGATGTGAAATGGCATCTCTGAGTTGTTTTAATTTGTATATCTACACATACTTGTACATATACTATATTCCTTCTATGAGTGTGATATTTGACTTGAAAATATTCTTTCCCTTTTTTTGTGAGGCAATTGGGGGTAAGTGACTTGCCCAGAGTGACATATCTAGTAAGTGTTAAATGTCTAAGGCTGAATTTGAACTCATAATTTGCATTTCTCTAATCAATAGTGATTTAGAGCATTTTTTTCATATAATGGCTTTAATTTCTTCAAATGAAAATTGTCTGTTCATAAAACCCCAAGTCTTTTTTAATTTATAAGAACACCATAAAGGATTTTTGGATTTCTGTCTCAAAGAATGACATAATTGCAATCTGTTAGATTCTAAGTGAAGAAAAGTCTTTAATAAGTCATTGGTTTTTGTCTAATAACAAGGTAGGAATTATATGAAGTAAAGATCAGAAAATAATATTTTATAATACTATTAGAACAAATAAGAAAGATATGTTTTTAGACCACAGGAGAGATGTATATATAAGAAAAGATATTGAAAGAAAGATTTGAGGGAAGTTTTGGCTTTAAGTAGGGAGGCTGTATAAAACGATCTGGAAGTTACATAATGACAATTGCAGCTTTATTTGAAAATAAACAGAAAAAAGTTTGTGAATCATATAATAATATTACAACTTGAAATTCTAGAGGCAGCTAGTTAGGTGGCACAGTGTTTGATAAAGCACTGGCCCTAGAATTAAGAGGACTTGAGTTTGAACCTGACTTCAGGTATTTGACACCTTACTAGTTGTGTGACACTGAGCAATTGCCTCAAATATTATGTCATTTGGGAAATAGATCCAGGTGTAATTCTGATCTCATTTATTTATTTATTCTAGTCTCATTTCAAGTGAAATTTATTCATTATTTATTTATTTATTCTGGTCTCATTTCAAGTGAAATATATCTCTCCAAAGATAATTCTTTTAATGAATCAGTTATTGGCATTAAGACAAGATGTTTTTAAAAATGCATTGAGATCTGGAAAATTTATCTAGAAAATTGTTAATTATATGACCTTTAAAACAGTGGTCATAACCATCATTTTGACAGAAATAATATTATACTATTATATTAATAACTAATTACTAATTATTAATTACTTAGAAACTCTGTCTTTGGGGGTTTTCATTCATCACAGTTCCAACTAGAGTGTGATTAGTGAGATTTTACAGTCTGAAGTGAAACCTTTTGGGACAGCCAATGGACATCTGTCCCCAGGGAAAAGTTTGAGATGGTGATTTTTTGGAAAGCTAAAGTCGGACTCTCTTGATTCAGTTTCCCATATAAGAAATCTTCCCACTGATTAATTCTGAACCTAGCTACAGTATTCTTTCAAAGTCCGACTCTTTTTGTACAGCAAAATAACTGTATGGACATGTATACATATATTGTATTTAACATATACTTTAACATATTTAACATGTATTAGTCTACCTGCCATCTGGGGGAGGAGGAAGAGGGGAAGGAGGGGAAAAATTGGAACAAAAAGTTTTGCAACTGTCAATGCTGAAAAATTACCCATGCATATATATTGTAAATAAAAAGCTATAATAAAAAAAAATTACTGTCCCAGATGCCTAATCTGAATTACTTACTACTTCTACTCCTTTGATTCCTACTTCTTGAGAACATGGAGAACATTCCAGCAACACTAACAATATAGTGTTTAAATCAAACCAAAAAGTGGGAGTGCCAGTTAATATATGTTCTCTCATTCTTTGTTAGCAAACTCCTACTTCCTGCTTTTAAATCTTTTAATTCAGAGAGAGAATTTGTAGCGGTGAAAACCACCTCCTGCTTTGACCTCTTCTATACTCTTACTTACTTACTTTTACTCCCTATTTAGTTTAGTTTAGTCCCTTTTTCCCAGTATCTATTGTTCTCTAATTTCTTTTCACTGTGTCCTACGAAATCCCTACTCTATCATTAACAAACTGTGTCATCCTTGATCTGTTCCTTACTATTTTCTTGGGTTGAAAGGAACCTCACTCTCTTTGGAAGATATCTCAACCTTTTCACTCTCTTCAATCTTACTGCTTATTCATTTCCCCAACATGCTGAGCCAGGAGAAAAAAGTTAGTACATTCCTTATTCTCTCCCTCTCCCCCAGCTATTTCCACATTTTCTCATTCTGCCACCATCACTTTATAGCCTCTAATTCTTTGAGACCAATTCTACTCATTTGCATCATCTGTTCCAAATTATTATTATTTGTCCTATTGGCATCAAGGTCATTCTCTTCTTTCTCAAGGAATTTAGTACTTAGCTTTAGTCTTCTCTCCAATCAAACCCATTCTATCACATTTGGAGCCTTCATTGATCTCCTCAAATCTCTTTTACCATAATATTCATTCCATCTCAGCAATTCACATTGTTTATCATGCCTTAGCTCTCACATCAAACTTAGTTGTACTTTATCCATTCCTCTGAATTCTAACAATTCTCCTCCCTTATAACTCTCTTATCTGCCCATCTCTTCTTTGTCCTTTCTATGACCTCTAGCGCTTCATGCCTTTCTGCTCTTCCAAGCATCCCTGTTCTGTACTGTCCTCTACCATTGAAAAAGTTGCTTTCTCGAGTGCCTTATTACTAGGCATTTATGGATCCATATTTGGTGATTGAGAGGATTACAGACTATATTTAATTTCAGTATTAAGTTTTTACCACAAATTGATTTGACCACAATTTTATTGAATGGATGCACATGTACAAATGTAATAATATCTTCAAAAAGCTCTCCCACAGAAAATTTGGATACCATTACTATATCTTTTACAAGCCAATGGAATATTAAAGACAATACTTTTGTAACTTATGATTGAACAGAGAGCCAGAGACAAAGAGACATAGAAAAGAAAAGACATACAGAGAGATGAAGAGAAGGGGAAAGGAAAAAGGAGAGAGGGAGGGAGGAAGGGGAGAAGGAGGAAATGATGTAGGGAAAGACATAGAGAGAAAATAGAAAGAGAAAAAGACGGAGAGATATAACAAACAGAAAGAGACAAAGACTATATAAGAAGACAAAGAAAAAAAGACTAAGGATTTTTTTTCCTTAAGAGAACTATTTTAATCCTTATTTTTGAAAGAAACAATATGAAAAGAATTCTCATGAAAAGACTTTAATAGATGTTTCAGAGAGTTAAATAGTAGATCATGTTTCTATAACTGAGAAATCAGACTTAGAAGTTATGTTTAAAGGTAGCTTTGGTTGTGAGCTTTCTCAGAGCTGATATTTATATTTATGTCAATTTCATTTATTTCTTATGCCATTGATAAATTATATAGTAACATATAATTTTTATATATATGTATATATAATATATAATAAATAAGTAACCTTAATATTTGTTTAAAAACAGAAGATTAATGGGGTTGAGAAAGAAAACAAACAGAAAAGGGAGAAATCAATCTCTTAATCTTCTAGATATATATAATTATAAATACATATGTATATGTGTGCATATATATTACAAATTTATGGGGAAAGAGATAAATAAATTTTGTGAAAAATAAAAGAAAAATTGCTTTATTTGGCTTTCTATCATCATTCATCTCCTTCCATCACTTATGCTCTGACAATTTTCAATCTTGGTTACTCCCTCCAACCTTTTCTCAACCTATCCCAGAGATGCTGAATGTTCCTAGAGGAAGGCAAACAATGTTGCCAACAAAATTCAGTTTTTAATCTCCATTGGGTATTCTCAGAACAACATATCAATCCTCCTATTCTTCCCTGATTGATGTTCTTTTTAAAAAATAATTGTTATTGATTCAGAAAGAAGGTGGTAAGGATTTTTTCTATAATCTCTTAAGAAGATGTAAAAGTTTATAAAAGAACGTTTAGGAAATTTTCCTTACAATCCCAAAATAAGCCTTGAAAAAGCTTAATAATGAACTTGGGAGGATTATAAGGCCTCAGCCTTTGGATAGAGGCCATTGGCACAAAGAGGAAAACATCTAGCAATTGAAAAAATTAATTGTACTCCCTGGGCTTATATATTTAAAAAAAAAAAAAAAAAAGCAAGTCATAAAGCAATTTGAAACTGGGAAGCAACAAAGGCTCAGAATATTTCTTGAGTGAGATCCCTGAAGGGAAGAAGAGATTTTTCTCCTTTGCCATCAGCCATGGAGTTTAGAAATCATTTTAATCTCCTAGAAAGAGATATACAACAGTAGAATGAGAGAGAGTTTAAAAGATAGCCTTCCCTATGTGAGATAGTAGAGGCATACATTCCAGAAAAGACACAGCTGCAGAAAGATAATGATCAGAAGAATAAAGAGGCTTTAAGGAGCAACTCCTAAAAGTAGAGGAGAAAACGATAGATAGATAGATAGATAGATAGATAGATAGATAGATAGATAGATAAATAGATGATAGATAGATAGATAGATGAAAAATAAATAATGACAGTTGTTCAGACGACACAAATTAAAATCTGCTTCAGATACTTCCTAGCTGTGTGACTCTGGGCAAGACACTTAAATCTCTTTGCTTCAGTTTCCCCATTTATAAAATAAAATGAGATTAATAAAAATAGCCATCTCTCATGGTTGGTGTAAGGATCAAATGAAATAATAATTGTAAATCCCCTTAGCACAGTACCTGACACATAATAAACATTATATAAATGTTAATTATTAATAACTGAAAGTTATGGGCCACAAAAAAAAATGACTACACAAGGAGAAAAGGACATCTAGGGTGTGTAATGCTATAATGTTGAATTGACACATTACCTATACATGTGCCTCACTGTCACCATACACTATGCTTATTCTTTTCGTGGACACTTTGTGGAAGTTTATGCCAGCTTTTTGTAACTACTTTTCTTATTGTATCATCTTATTTTTGCTAAGATCTTTTTTTATGGGGTGATTAAATGGGAATGTCACTTGTATGCTACTGTATAGATGACATGTATTTTTGTCTATTCTTTATTATCTAAGTAGTTTCATGCTATGTATGTATCATAACCAATTTATTGCCTATAAGAAACATGTAAGATAATGTATTTACAGCCATTGTTACAAGTATATTATGTACTTTTCTATCTTATATGCGTATTTTGTAACATTTTAAAAGACCTTTTTTTCTTGATTGAGAAAGGAAAACCCACAATTTTGATGACTGAAAATTACCAATTGTTTGTAGTACTTTATTATGTTGAGAATATTGTTTTTCTTGGTTAGTTACTGAATGAATACATTAGACACATTTGGGTTTTAGTTGGGATTTTACATAGCTTGCATTTTAATTTTAATTTTTTGATTCTTTGCTGTTTCTATTAACCCATAGCATTATTTTAATAAATAACAACAACAAAAAAGTCTTTTTTTGTGTCCACTGTCCACTGCCTAACTATGAGTCAGAAGAATATGGGGACTTCTTGAGTTTTAGCAGTAGGAGCACAGTCCTACAGGGTTACCCATAGAACTCAAGGGCAACAGTTGCATTCTGGGAACCCACCTATAAGTGTAAAAACAAGTTTAGGAAAAGAAATTATAATTGGGAGCTAAAGATGGATATAGTCTCCCTTTCATCAAATCATGACTTGTAATAAGAAAAACATTAAAGCAAAAGGAACCAACATTCATCTCAAGACATATGTAACATTTCATATCCACATTTCCTTACCTTTCTACTGAAAGCAAAAAACTGTTTTTTTTAATCTCTTCTTTTGACCAAGTGATCAATGCAATTATAGAACTGAATTTGTCATACTCTCCAACTTCTCTTTCCTCTAGCCCCTTTTAACATTTCTGTACCTCTCCATGCTCAACCTCTCTTATTCTCATTTCCTAGTTTACTAAAAAGAATTGACTCCATTTATCATAAAGTCTCTCATCTGCCCTGAATTACACCTCAAATCCCTCTTATAATTGTCTTTCCTCTCCTAAACTCTAATAAGTGAGAGCTCTTCTCTTTGACGGGACTAGACCTTCTAATGGGTCTTTGTGTCCATAAACCCTCATGTTGTCATTTCTTTTCCATTTTTCTTTCTCTCTTATTTTCAGTCTCTACAGTTTATTGTAATCATCTGAATTCTACTCCATACCCCTTCCATCCAATTCCTCATTTCCATTCCTCTCAACTCTCTCAGCTCCAACCTTCATCTTAACTCCACTCAGTCCTTCCATTGTGCTCTCATCTTAAATGTATGCCATTCCCACTCCTTCCTTTTATTATCTACTATTGAAACATAGTTTCCCCTGATGATGTGGCCACTCTTTTCAGTACTGGCTATACCTTTGTTTTTTTCTCCTCAAGTGAGGGAATTGGAATACTCCTTGCTCCCCATTATCACTTCTAGATTCTCCCCCTTCCTCCATCACCTAGTAACCTCTCTTTTTTTGAAGTTCTCACTATTGATATCTACCATCCAATCAAATCCTGATAGCTATTGTCTATAGACCTCCAGGTACTTCCCTTCCTTCTTAAATGAGTTTGATACCTGGTTCATAATTTTTCTCTCCTACTCTGCTGTTCTCATATTAAGAGACTTCAACATACATCCCTCAAATACCCTTATCACTCAGTTCCTCAATCTGCTCAACTCCCATGAACTACTTCTCTACTTTCTCTTAGCTTACACACAGTCATTTGTCATCTCTCACAAATGTACCACCTCCATGTTCAAGAATTCTGACAATAATTTATTGGCTTTTCACCTCTGCCTCTGCCTTTTTTTTTTTTTTGCATAATTCTGCTCTTCATCTGCACCATAACCTTCAATCCCCTGATCCCTCAATTTTCTCTCTACCTACCGCCCCTACACTAGCTACTTTCTCTTCTTTTCCCTATGTTAACTCTTTAGTGAGCCAGTTCAATTTTACATTGTCATCTTCTTTTGAATCTCCAGCCCCCTTATCTTATGGATTTCAGCCAGCCAAACCTCAGCTTTGGATCATGCCCATCCTATGTTTTTCTATTGAACAAAGGTATAGAAAACCAAGCAATCATTCTGAATGGTAGGCTACAAATTTATGTTATATGATCTCAACCAGCCCTTTTTCTGTTCAACTTTCTCAGCTAAGAACTTGGCTCATATTTTATAAGAAAAAAAAATGAGACCATGCACCATAAATGATTTCTTCTCTCTTCTTCTTCATCTCATATTCTGCTATTTTCTCCTCCTTTACTATTTCACATGAGGAAGTGGCCTTACTCCTTCCAATCTTTCCATCTCTTCTAACTATTGTTCTATATCTTTTCTGTCTTTTGTACCTAAACTGACTGGAAAGTCCATCTACAATAGATAGGTGCCTTCCTTTTTTCTCCTCTCACTTTCTTTTTAACCCTTTACAATCTGGCTTCTGATCTTTTCATTCCACCAAAACTGCTTTCTTCATAGCTACTAATAATCTCTTACTTGCCAAATCCAGTACCCTTTTCTCAATCCTCATTCTCCTTGACCTTGATTGAAGCTAGGAAGACCAGTTAGTGGCAATGGAGATTTAAACTAAGATGGTGGCAATCTGAATGGACAAAAGGGGACAAATATATTATCAAGTATAATAGACAGGACTTGGCAACCAACTGAATAAGAGGTGAGGGGTGAGAAATCACAAAAAAAAGTATTCAGATTTTGAGCCTGGGTGATTGAAAGAATGAAGATGATACCATCAAAAGTGGGGGGGGAAAGCAAGAAATAGAAAATCTGGGAGGAAGAATAAGTTTTGAGGAAAGGATAATGAGTTCAACTTTGATCATGTTGAGTTTGAAGGATAAGCTAAACAGTCACATAGAAGTCCAACACACATTTGGAAATATAGTAGTAATAGAACTAAGGAAAGATATTGTGTCTTTATGTATGAAAGTAGGAGTTATCTTCATAGAGATAAAATTGAAACTATTGGAGTATATACATGGACCTTAGGAGATATCAACTCTTAGGAAGTGAAAAGAAAAAAGTGAAAAAATACTTTGCAGTAATCATAGAGAGATAGGAAGAAATGTTGAGTCCAGAATTGGGGGATGATTAACAATGTCAGATATTATGGAAAAGTCAAGGAGTATGAAAGCTGGATGGTGGGGAAGAACATTGAGTTTGATAAAATTTATTGGTCATGCAAAAGCCTAATTTCTTGCTCATTTCCTTCACTCAAACCCTAGTTTATCCACCATTCCCAATTTTCCTCTTCTTCTCATTTATCTGGTACCTCTATTCCTCCATTCCTCCTTTCTACTTCTCTATCAACCCAAGTTTTTATAATTAGTATTTTACCTCTATACCATAATAATAACCCACATTCATATTGTACTTCATGATTTTCAAAGTGCTTTACAAATATTATCTTATTTTATTTTTACAACAATCATGTGAGGTAGGTGCTATAGTATCTTCTTTTACAGTTAAAGAAACTGAAGCATGAAGATTAAATGACTTGCCCAGAGTCACATAGCCAGTAAGTATCTAAAGCCATATTTCAAGTCAGGTTTTCCTGACTCCAGGTCTAGTCTTCTCTCTACTGCATCACCTAGCTCCCTCATCTTTGGGAGAGGGAGGGAATGGAAAGAACAAAATGAGTTGCTAAGATCCCTAAAGTGTGATGAAGTCACTTCCCTAATCTTGGGATAAGAATAGATATCAAAGTTTTCTGGTATAAACCCCACCTTCTTAAAGTGTAGTTTGTGATCCCATACGGAGTCTTGTAATTGAATGTGGTACATCACCTAGCTCCCACATCTTTGGGAGAGGGAGGGAATGGAAAGAACAAAATGAGTTGCTAAGATCCCTAAAGTGTGATGAAGTTACTTCCCTAATCTTGGGATAAGAATAGATATCAAAGTTTTCTGGTATAAACCCCACCTTTTTAAAGTGTAGTTTGTGATCCCATACGAAGTCTTGTAATTGAATGTGGGGGTCATAAAATTATGACTTATTATGTGTAAATGTTTGATTTGTATACCTATTTTATCCACCTATATACCTAGGGTCAGGTAAAAATTTCTCTGGTGAAAAGGGGTCACAAGAGGAAAAAGTTTAAGAAACCCTGAAACACAGTACAAGATTGTCTGAAAGTTGTCTTTTTTATGATCTAAAAATTCTTATTGAGGAAATAGAATTTGGATATGTATACAAATTTTCTCATGAGGAACAAAACTGCATTATTTAAATAAACCTCACATTTAGGATAAGGACAAATATTAAATTCAAAATAAGAAGGAAAGATAAGCACCTAAGGCATGTATGTAAGATTATCTTTATCATTATATAACTAAGCAAGTTTCAATAAAATTAGATGTGCCTATTAATTCATGCTTATATAAAATATAGATTTTTCTCAATAATACTGAAAAAACAATGTCTCTAAATAATTGATTTCATCCATCAACCACAGAACAGCAACCTATAACTCAATTCTTTAATCCAATTTTGACTAGAGCAATAAGTCTTTCCATGACATAATTTATTTACATTTACAAGTAAATACTCCTTTCTTATCTCATGATCAACACTGGTAATTTCCTTCATGAATACTAGAAACTTAGAAGCACCACTAGACCACTCTAGGATCTGAAAGTGCCACAGGAAACACTATCTTCCTAGAACCCAATTACCAGAAGCTCTCCTGAATGGCAGTCATAGAACCATAGAATCATAGAATGTTAGAGATGGAAAAGACCTTAGTCCCAACCTCTCATTTTATAGATGAAGAAACTGAGTCCCACAGAAGTGAAGTGCCTTGCCTTAATGTCACACAGTTACTTAGCACTCAGGACAGAATAATAACTTTGATTTTGACTTCCATTCCTGTACTCTCTTCTTTAAACTCATTACTTAATTAACTATTTTCTCTTTTCAGTGAATAGGTATAATCATGAAATATTTATTTTTTGTTGAGGTATTTTTGAAATTATTCCCTATCTTTTCCCTGCTTATTTTTTCACGGAATTTAAGAGAAATAAAATAAGACTCACAAAACTTGTTACTCCTCCTCATGAATTCATCAGTTGCTTTGTTGTTCCCTTGACATGAACTTTTCATCAGCCAAAAGGACCTGACCTGTCCTGCAGCAGTTGTACTCAACTGTCAAGTCACAACCCACATTCTCAACTGCCATGATTCCAACATTCCAACATGAGCAAATTCCAAACCTGCTCAAAATTCCACTTGCTCTTTGGATAGAAGTAAAGAAGGAAATACAATTTTCTGTGTAGGTTCACAATGCAGATGCATGAAACAGTTTCTACTGATCTCGAAGTTCTGGACAGAAGTAAAAAATAGACCTAGAGTCTTTGGTTTCCAATGCTTCAATTAAAACTTACACCAAAGGACAAAAGGGGGTGGGAGGGGAAAGGAAAAAAAGAAAGAAAGAAGGAAAAAAAAAGGAGAGTCAGGGTTTATTTTTCATTTGTTTTTTTTTTTTTTCTGAAAACTATTAACATTTGGTGGATAGAAAATGACATTTATTAAAATGGAAACAAAGGAAAGAACTGTGATTTTCTCCCTAAGAGTCCCCATCTGCCCAGACTACAATTTAAAAATACCTTTTAGACTTAGTAAATAAGACATAGTGAATTACCTGAGGTACCCAGAGATGAATACTTACCCAGATCATAAGTGTCAGATGTGAAATTTGAACCCCAAGTCTTTCTGACATAAAATCTAGCACGTTATTAACTATGGCACTTATCTCTTATTAACAAATTTTAAGATAGTCACAAATTTGGTAATTCCAAGAAGTCCATGTCATATATGTATATGCATGTACATAAATACACAAACCTAATCCAATTTGTCATTTAATTATTTTTTGGCATAGCAAGCCTTACAATGTTACTTAATCTCCAAATGACAAAACTAAAAAGAATAAAGGTCTAGGGTACAAAGTGATAAACCAGGAACTATTAATGAAAACAATCAGAATTTAACTAAAAGGGACCTGAATTTAGAAGTCCTCTTAGAATGCCTAAAAAGGGGAGTGAAGATTCACAATTCCCTATTAAGTATAATTCATTATTATTATTTTAAATATCTTTTTATTTTCAAAATATATGCAAAGATAGTTTTCATCATTCACCCTTATAAAACCTTGTGTTCCAAATTTTTTTCCCTCCCTTCCTCTCACTTTCTCCCCTAAATAGCAAGTAAATCCATGTGCAGTTCCATACATATTTTCATATTTGTTGTGCTAAACAAGAAAAATCGCATTCAAAAAGAAAAAAAGGAGAAAGAGAAAAAAAAAGCAAGCAAACAACAACAACAAAAAAGATGAAAATACCATGTTGTGATCTATACTCAGTCCCCACAGTCCTCTCTTTGAGTGAAGATGGCCCTTTCCATCACAAGTCTATTGAAATTGGCCTGAATCACCTCATTGTTGAAAAGTCACATCCATCAGAGTTGATCATCACATAATCTTGTTGCTATGTACAATATTCTCTTGGTCCTACTCATTAAGAATAATTTTTACTAAGATTCTAGTATTGCCAAAATTAAGGTGGAAGGAAAATGACCAAAGTTTTCATATATTTAGTTCCAAAGATTCATTTACATAACAGAAAAGAAGAAACTAAATTGATGACCAAAGTCATAAGTAGGTGGTAAAATTGGTAGAACTATAAAATTTATTTGTTTTTTGCATTTGTGTTATAGGCCAGAACTCTATACTTAAGGATTCTTACACGGTGCTAATTCAGTGAAATTGATGAGACAATAGTTATCTAGTTTAGCATGGTGATTAATAGTTTTCTAAATTCAATATGATTGATTTAATCTTAAAACAAATAATGGTTTCCAGTGTGGAGCATATAAGCAAGGACTAAGAGCATTAGACAAAAGAAGACAAGAGGACTGGAAATAGGAGTTTAAGCTTTCAGGGCCAAGGAGAGAGAGAGAGATTCATTTCCATCTTCATCAGCTTTGTGGTGGCTGGCCTGGCCTCTTGCATTTTTTCCATTGAAACCAAATTCCCTCTGAAGGCCATGAGAAAGCTAGCTGAGCACCAGGCTAAGGAGAAGCCCCATTTTAAATGCAATAATACTGTTTTAGCACCCTGAGTGTACCAAAGTAGTTTCTTGTGGTGATTACTGAACTGAAAAGAAGGCTGCCCCAGAGAACCCCCAAGAACAAAAAAGAACATTACTCATTTGAGGCTTTTTTTTTTTTGCTTTTATAAACAAAATATAAAAATACCCTTATCTATCTAAGAAAAATTATTTTATCAAGATGAAATAGTGATAAAAAAATGGGATCACTAAATTCAATATCTCCAAGTTTGTACTTTGCTTGAATAAAATGCTTATATAAGATAGACTCATATCAAGACAATGAATCAAATGTTTAACATTGTTTTGGAAATTGTAGGATACAAGAGAAACACGAGATAATATTCCTCATCTCTAAACAGTTTTCAGCATGTCTGGAAAGAGAAGATAAATACTTAATTTCTTTGTACCTCAGTTTCCTTATATTTAAAATGAGATGGTTGGACTAAATGATTTCTAAGATCCCTTTTGGTTTTGACACCAAGAAATAATTAGTTAAAAGATGTAAGGTGAGTTATATAGCATTACATAATGATATATGAATTTACAAAACTTCTATTTCTAAATACATACACATATATACACATAAACCCATATATGGCCATGGGGCAGGGTAGATACAAGGCCAGTCTTGGAATCAGAAAGATCTGGAATCAAGTCTTACCGAAAATAGTGGTTATGTTACAAGGGAACTCTTGTAACATCTCGGTTGCTCTCAGTAATTCTTTAAGATTATAAATAATAGATTAGTTGTTGATCCCTATTGAAGAAATAATTCTAAATTGCAAATTCCTCAAAAAATAAAATGACAGAACTGATCAAAACCAATGTCGTCAAAGCACATGCACATGTACATCCACATGAACATAAACACACATTAAAGAAAAACTACTAAATTGCATGATATATACTGTTCCAGACTTTTTGTTGTGTCATTTTTTCAGTCATACTCGATGCTTCATAGCCACATATTTTCTTGGCAACAATACTGGAGTGGTTTGTCATTTCCTTCTCCAGATCATTTTACAGATGAGGAAACTGAGACAAACAGACTTAAAAATGTCTTGCCCAGGATCACAGCTAGTAAGTGCCTAAGGTCAGACATGAACTCAGGAAGATTCTTCCTGTCCAGACCACTGCTCAATTTTCTATACTATCTAGCAGACCTATGAGGTACTATAACATTTCAAAATATGATGCCTAATGTTTAATATAGAACAAAAGTTGACAAAAGCAAAGCATGAGAGAAGGAAAAGATAAATGCAGTTTGGTGTCATCACAGAAGGTTTTACAATGATTAAGAATCCTAATCCTGGGCCTCACAGGATGAATGAGACATAGAGTATAGGAAGAATAGCAATAAAAAGTGCAAAATAATGTGTATCTGGGCAATTGTCTGGTCTGGTTGAAGACAAAGGAGTTGAAGTCTTTTTGTGTTGTAGATGTAATAAAAAAAAAAAAAAAAAAAACCTCTTGAAATGACTTCAAAGTTACTTCACAGGATCACAGATTTTTGAAGTGAAAGAGACCTTAACTGCCATTAAATCCACCCCTTGAACTCCTCCAAGAAATTGAGGCGCAGAGAAGTGATTGTTCTAGAATTGCATAGCTATTAAATATCTGAGGCAGGAGGCCACAAAAGTCTTCTGAGTCAAAGTCTAGTGCCTTCTATACTTTAGAAGGATAAATATTAAATTCACAATAATAAGGAAAACTAAACATCCTATAGCATGTTAGAAAGATTATCTTTTTTAGTTATATAACTAGGTAAATTTAAATAGTTTACTTAATTCATGTTTATTATATTAAAAATGTTGATATTTTATATAATATCCTACACTCAATTTAGTCTAACTTCCATCAGAAGTCAACATTCTTGACAATTGATAATCCATCCTTTGCTTTAAATTGTCCATTAAAGAAGAGAATAAATTCTTCATAAAGCAGCTAATTCCATTTTTTCTATTCTTGGAGTAAGAAAGACTGGGAAAGGCCAAGTTCCATCCTACCTGGGGCTTTATACACTAGCCTGAATATCAAAAGTATGAGAACTTTGGATACTAGACCTCCCAAAGATATAGGTGCATGTCCATATATGAGATATTTTGGGGACATACCTCAATTATCTTCTCCCATCCCACCTGTTCCCCATCCCCTCTTAGGAAGTAACTACTGAGTAAGTGTCCTAAGGGATATCCCAGTCTAGTCCAGTATAGTCCCTGAATATCTGCTATAATTCACATAACTTTCCCACGTTTTAGAAAGGTAATACTATACCATTTCCATCTCCGTCATCACAGGACCCTAAAAGTAGAAGCTTCAACTAATTGGTATATTTCTAATGCAGGAAGAGCCAGATACCTCTTCTTTTTCCAGGTTCTCTCAGACTGAACTGGATCCCTCAATCAACTGTGGCACCCAGTTGCTCTCCTGAGCTTCTACTGATGTGCTTCTCAAATAAAACAAGATGACATCATTATGTCATCTCTTTAAACAATGAAATATTTACTAATAGAAGGCTAAGTGATAATAACCATAACACAACAGTCTATCTATAAACACGGGTCACACTGCCACCAATAAACCCATTGTCCATGGGGAGAATGGTCATAAACCTATAGAAACTGAGTAATGAGGCAGATAACTCTATGTATCTAGAGCAATTCATAACTGCTAACTGGAGGACTTGATGTCCTGTTTCTCCTTAGAGAGCATTCTTTATCAGACATTACATTCTCAGAAGAATTACTCCTCTTCTGGATTTCTCTGCTTTCTGACTGGATGAAACTACTTTGGTACACTCAGGTTGCTAAAACAGTATTATTGCATTTTAAAAAGTTTCAAGACACATAATTTCTGGATAATTTAATCACTTTATTAATAATGCCAACATTTTAATAAAAGGATAGTCATGTGGTCATCTTGCTCATGATTATATGTCCTTGATGAGGTGGTGTTCCTGAAAGTGGCAATCAATTCTGTGGTTAAAATTAATGAGATGATGAATATTACAATGAGAGACTAACCCTATCCAAATGAAATTTGATTATGTCACTTACTTCTAAGTTACCTCCAGCCTTGGGTAATCTGTTCAAAGAATTAATCCCCACCCAAACCTAAGTATAGCACAATGGCTTCTCCACCTAGGTGACTCTGGATAGAGGAGAAAGTTAATTCAACCTTCAGAGATTGCAGTCTTGAAATGAAGTTAAAAGAAAAAAAGGGAAATCCAAATCCCCAAATCATTAATTATTAATAATAATTTTTCTCAGTGTTAAGTTTTCTTTCTTTTTTTCCTCTTAATAAACAACAGTTTTAAGTTTGGAATCTACAGAGTTTTCCAAGCTTGTTCCTTTGACTGGATGCTTTTAGTAAATACTCTGTTCCCCCCCACCCCTTTTTGTGAGACAATCAGGGTTAAATGACTTGCCCATGATCATACAGCTAACAAGTCTGGAAGCTGGATTTGAACTCGGGTCCTCCTGATTCCAGGACCACTGCTCAATCTACTACACCACCTAGCTGCCTCTCTTTTAGTGAATACTATCATTTCCTTTAAACCTGGATGCTTCATAGCTATTTAGGTTTGCTCTCTGGGTTAAGAGCAATTTTCCCTTCTTAAACCATAAAGGGCAGCTTGGGCAAGACTCTGAAGAGTTTCCCTCTCTTGAAACTTAAGAGAGCAACTTGATAAATTTTTAAGGAGTTTCCTTTTTTTCAAAATATAGATGATGCTAGAAATAATCCTCATATTGAACATCCACATTAGCTTTGGGACAGCTAGGTGCCACAATGGATAGAGTACCAAGGTCTAAAGTCAGAAAGACTTACTCCTTAAACACTTACCTGTGACCCTGGGTAAGACATTTATTTACCCCTATTTGTCTCAGTTTCCTCATATCAAATGAACTGGAGAAGGAAATGGCAACCACTCCAGTTTCTCTGCCAAGAAAACCCCAAATAGGATCACAAAAGGTTGAACATGACTAAAACAACTGAACAACAAGAAATAATGTCTTACCTCAGTGAGTTCTTCAAACAGAAGATTCTACTTTGTCCAATCACCTCCCAGGATCAGACTTTTATCAAATCAGATCAGATACCCACACCAACGATAGAACTTGTCTGTTCTTAGTGATCTGGTCTCATTTGAGCTAAGCTTCTGTTGGCTTCTCGGCTTTGTCAGCTGCTGTGTTCTGTGTTCTGGCTTTTGATGCCTCATCTTCTGTGAATAGCTTCTCTGGTTGACTTCTACTTTCTATCTTCCTGGCTTCTCAATGTCTCACTGCCACAAGTCAGAACCTCCTCATTTGTAATGACCTATTTCTAGAAGGTTCAGAAACCCCAAATTCATATTTGTGTCAGATATGGCACAAATAGTCAATGGACAATTGTCCCATAGTCCACAAAAAGTTTTTGATACAGTTTCTCAGGGATAAATTTCCAACACCTAAAAAGTCACTTGTAAATTAGTTGCTGGAAAACAAGGAGTTCTTTTGAAAGAGGTGCTGCTTTTTCTTAGCTTCTCTCAAATCTATTTGTATTTCTCAAAGTGATTTATTTTTGTATTTTGTACATAAACATTCTTTTTTCTGCTCCATTCAGAAAATAGAATGTCCATATGAAAAGGAACAGGTGTCTGGCAAATTTGTATCTCCTGCTTCTGTAATTTCAATGATTTATATAAAGCTGAAGTTTTCTTCTCCTGCTATCTTTCCCTTATACTCTCATCTCCATCTAATTCAATCCAACCCTTCTCATACTCTTTCTTTTCTGCTCTCCTTTTCTACTGTGTCTCCCTAATCCTCTCAGCCTATAAACTGAACAATTAATGAATTTTCTTGCCTTCTTGATGTCTTCATTTCACATTCTTTCCATCTTTTGGTTTTGTGGAAATCTGACTCTCCAGAAAACAGCATTGTTGATCCAAACTCTGTTGTGCTGCTTGTTCTTTTCCTTATATTCCCCAAGAAATTAGGCCAGGACTAGAAGTTATCACCTCTTTGTCCTCAATTGTCACTTCTCCACTTTTCAGGTTCATTCTATCTATCTATATCTTTTTGTCCAGATCTGTATTGTTATCTACTCTGCTCAGCTTCATATTCTGGCCTTAGATCATGCTTCTTCACCACAGCCATTTTCTACTCTACTATGGACACACACACATCTGACTTCCCTTTCCCTGTCTCATCCCCCAGCTCTTTCTTGGAGAGTTGTTATTAAATCAATAAAATCTCTAGAAAGAGTTTGTCAGGGCAGCTAGGTGGCGCTGTTGATAGAGCACCAGCCCTGAAGTCAGGAGGACCTGAGTTCAAATTTGATCTCAGACACTTAATACTTTCTGGCTGTGATCCTGGGCAAATCTCTTAATCCCAATTGCCTCAGCCAAGAAAAGAAAAGAGAGAGAGAGAGAGAGAGAGAGAGAGAGAGAGAGAGAGAGAGAGAGAGAGAGAGAGAGAGAGAGAGAGAGAGAAAGAGAAAGAAAGAAAGAAAGAAAGAAAGAAAGAAAGAAAGAAAGAAAGAAAGAAAGAAAGAAAGAAAGAAAGAAAGAAAGAAAGAAAGAAAGAAAAAGTATGCCAGTGGACTTCCCTATTGTTCTATTATACTATTCCTACGACTTCCTAGACGTCGTGTCTTCCTGTGCCTCCACTCACCTATATGTATTGTTTCCCTCAATAAAAATTTAAACTCAATAAGGGCAGGCACTTTGTCATTTTTGTATTTGCATTACCAACGTTTAGTGTAGTGCTTGGCACATTTATTTATTTATTTATTTATTCATTTATTCATTCACTTATTTACCATTCTCTCTCCTAATAAGTCCTTCACCCCCCAGCTTTGTCTTTTTCTTTAGTATAATTCTTGTGCTAATTCTTAGGATGGATTCCTCAGAATAGCTACTCTAGGTACAAGGTACTTTATGATACCATAGCTGGTCAAAACAATAGTTCCTCAGGCCACATTGTGTCTACTTTTTCTTTAGTCATAGCATACAATTAGAAATAAAGGCATTTTCAAAGGATATGAACAGACAATTTTCAGAGGAAGAAATTAAAGCCATCTAAAGTCATATAAAAAATGCTCTACATCACTATTGATTAGAGAAATGCAAATTAAAACAACTCTGAGGGGCTACCTCATACTTCTCAGATTGGCTAAGATGAGAGGAAAAAGATAATGATGAATGTTGGAGGGGATGTAGGAAAACTGGGATATTGATACATTGTTGGGGGAGTAGTGAAATGATCCAACCATTCTGGAGTGTAATCTGGAACTATGCCCAAAAGGTTATAAAACTATGCATACCATTTGATTCAGCAGTGTTTCTACTGGGTCTGTATCTCAAGGAAATCATAAAGGAGAGAAAAGGACCCACGTGTGCAAAAAGCAAAGAACTGAAAAATGAGAAGATGCCCATAAATTGGGGAATGGCTGAACAAGTTGTAGTATATGAAGGTGATAGAATATTATTGTTCTATAAAAAATCATGGACAAGCTGATTTTAGAAAGGCCTAGAAAGACTTAAATGAACTGATGCTGAAAGAAGCAGAACCAGGAATACATTATACACAGTAACAGCAAGATTGTGCAATGATCAACTATGAAAAACTTGTTATTTCTCAGTAGTTCAGTGATTCAAGACAATCCCAATAAACTTTGGATAGAAAATGCCATCTGAATCCAGAAAAAGAACTATGGAGATTGAATATAAATCAATTCATGCTATGTTCACTTTTTTCTGTTTTTTTCCTACTACTACTCCTGTGCTTTTTCCCTTTTGTTTTGATTTTTCTCTCCCAACATGATTCATTAAAAAAAAATACGTATTTAAAAAGATAATATGCATATATAATCAGAAAAAAATAAAACAATTAATTAAGAAAAAGAATAAAGGCATTTAATAAAATAGAGAAGATTCACTCTATAAATCTAGAGACTGCCCAACCAAAGTATCATAGGATGTTGAAAATTCTTCCTAAATGTTTATTGCTGAAAACAAGGCAAAAAACAAGTTGCAATTGTTATTTCCTCACTTTGCTACAGAGAGATTATGCCTATATTACCCTTGGGGAGTACACTGTGAGGATTATTAGATGAATAACAGTCATGAATACTTACTTCAAATGTTAATTCAAAAAATTAAAATAAAATTCTGAAAAATGTTCAATTGGATCAGATTTATATCAAGAATGCAAGGATGATTCAACATTAAGAAAATCATATTAAAAATAAGAGTATCTAAATCTACATAGTCATATTAATAAATGCCTCCCAAAAGTCTTTGACAATACACTTGTGCTAAAACAAACCAAAAAACACTACAAAGCATAGACACAGGATCATCTTTATAATGTAACAAAAACTACACATTAAAAACCAGAAACCAAGACTTTATCCAATGAGGAAACATTAGCAGATTTCCCAAGAAATACAAAAGAATAGTAAGGATGATCCAGAGTTTTCCCTGATGTAATCTGACATAGTTCTACACATACAGATGATGATAGCATAAACAGAAACCTGCCCTCATCAGAGAGCACCAGAGCTTAAATTCTTCTGACAGATAGAAATGATGTGGTCCTAAGTCATTCATTTAGCGTTCCCAATATTAATGAAATTATGTCTTAATTAAGCCTTATTCTAATCATTGAAAGTCTAGCAATAGCAATTAGAGAAGAGAAGGAAATTGAAAGCATACAGAAAAAGCAAAGAGGAGACAAAACTATTCTTTATTTTACTGATTAAATAATTATTTACATGAAAAATCCAAGAAAATTAAGAAAAAAATACAGATAGTCAACAGTTTCGGTAAGATAACAGGATGAAAGAAACATGAGTTAATAACATTTCTATATAACAATAACAACAACAACAAAATCCAAGAAGAAATAATAGCAAGGTAAGTATCATTAAAAATTATTACAAGGGATAGCAAAGTGGCACAATGGATAGAACACCAGTCCCAGAGTTAGGAGGACCTGAGTTCAAATGTGGCCTTAGATATGTATTAGCTGTGTACCCTGGGCAAGTCATTTAACTCTAAATGCCTCAAAAAAAAAAAAAAAAAAGAAAGAAAGAAAAAGAAAAAGAAAAACAAAGAAATTGTTAAAAAAAATTGGTAATATATTAATGTAACATTTTGAGTTTACAACAAAACTAACTTGTCCAAATTCATTCTACAAGTAGGCAGAATTGTTTTCCATCAGGCTTAAGCAACAATTCAGCATGGCTCACTTAGAGACACCTAGAGGAATGGAATCTGAAAAAGCAATAGCAATGGTCATATACTAATGAAAACTTATATGTCTTATAATCTTATCACTAACACTGTCTGCCATTCACCTAAATGCAATAAAATTTTGTGTCTGCACTTTCACAACAAACATTGGCATTTAATAAACCACGTATAAGAAGATTCAGAATATGAGAAGGATGAAGGTTAGTGTGCCACAAAATGTTGGACTGGTCACAGATGTATCCACTTCTAACTAAACATTTGCATTTCTTAGAGAACCCTAGAGACTCTACTAAAAAGTTATTAGAAACAATCCACACCTTTAGCAAAGTTGCAGGATACAAAATAAACCCACATAAGTCATCAGCATTCTTATATATCACTAACAAAACCCAACAGTTAGAGTTACAAAGAGAAATTCCATTTAAAGTAACTACTGATTGTATAAAATATTTAGGAATCTATCTGCCAACGGAAAATCAGAAACTTTATGAGCAAAACTACAAAACACTTTCCACACAAATTAAGTCTGATCTAATCAATTGGAAAAATATTAAACGCTCTTGGATTGGGTGAGCAAATATAATAAAGATGACAATACTACCTAAACTAATCTATTTATTTAGTGCTATACCAATCAGACTCCCAAAAAACTACTTTGATGACCTAGAAAAAATAACAACAAAGTTCATATGGAAAAACAAAAGGTCAAGAATTTCAAGGGAATTAATGAAAAAAAAAATCAAATGAAGTTGGCCTAGCTGTACCAGATCTAAAATTATATTATAAAGCAGCAGTTACTAAAATCATCTGATATTGGCTAAGAAATAGACTAGTTGATCAATGGAATAGGTTAGGTTCAAAGGACAAAGCAGCCAATAACTTTAATAATCTAGTGTTTGACAAACCCAAAGATCCCAGGTTTTGGGATAAGAACGAGTATTTGACAAAAATTGCTGGGAAAATTGGAAATTAGTATGTAGAAACTAGGCATTGACCCACACTTAACACTGTACAACAAGATAAGGTCAAAATGGATTCATGACCTACGCATAAAGAATGAGATTATAAATAAATTGGAAGAGCATAGGACAGTTTGCCTCTCAGACCTGTGGAAGAGGGAAGAATTTATGACCAGAGAAGAACTAGAGATCGCTATTGACCACAAAATAGAAAATTTTGATTATATCAAATTGAAAAGTTTTTGTACAAACAAAACAAATGCAGACAAGATTAGAAGGGAAACAATAAACTGGGAAAACATTTTTACAATCAAAGATTCTGATAAAGGCCTCGTTTCCAAAATATATAAAGAACTGACTCTAATTTATAAGAAATCAAGCCATTCTCCAATTGATAAATGGTCAAAGGATATGAACAGACAATTCTCAGATGAAGAAATTGAAACTATTTATAGCCATATGAAAATATGCTCCAAATCATTATTAATCAGAGAAATGCAAATTAAGACAACCCTGAGATACCACTACACACCTGTCAGATTGGCTAGAATGACAGGGAAAGACAATGCGGAATGTTGGAGGGGATGTGGGAAAACAGGGACACTGATACATTGTTGGTGGAATTGTGAACACATCCAGCCATTCTGGAGAGCAATTTGGAACTATGCTCAAAAAGTTATCAAACTGTGCATACCCTTTGATCCAGCAGTGTATCTACTGGGCTTATACCCCAAAGAGATACTAAAGAAGGGAAAGAGACCTGTATGTGCCAAAATGTTTGTGGCAGCCCTGTTTGTAGTGGCTAGAAACTGGAAAATGAATGGATGCCCATCAATTGGAGAATGGTTGAGTAAATTGTGGTATATGAATGTTATGGAATATTATTGTTCTGTAAGCAATGACCAACAGGATGAATACAGAGAGGATTGGAGAGACTTACATAAACTGATGCTAAGTGAAATGAGCAGAACCAGGAGATCATTATATACCTCAACAACAATACTGTTTGAGGATGTATTCTGATGGAAGTGGATCTCTTCGATAAAGACATCTAACTCAGTTTCAATTGATCAAGGATGGACAGAAGCAGTTACACCCAAAGAAAGAACATTGGGAAATGAATATAAACTGCTTGCATTTTTGTTTTTCTTCCCGGGTTATTTATACCTTCTGAATCCAATTCTCCCTGTGCAACAAGAGAACTGTTTGGTTCTGCACACATATATTGTATCTAGGATATACTGTAACCTATTTAACATGTAAAGGACTGCTTGCCATATGGGGGAAAGGGTGGAGGGAGGGAGGGGAAAAATCAGAACAGAAGTGAGTGCAAGGGATAATGCTGTAAAAAATTACCCTGGCATGGGTTCTGTCAATAAAAAGTTATTTAAAAAAAATTTTGCATTCAACAAAAGCAAAACCCCAAGGCAAGATAGCTATTTGAAACACTTTTCTCTGGTGAGATTTGTTGCTAGTTTAGAGGGAAAACTGAGCTGGCATACATTTGGCAACAGCAGAACAGAAAAGGAGTGAGCAGCTTTCAAAGATTTGTTACTCAGAACACATTTATTTATCTCATACAAAATCTGGCAACCATCAAGATTGGTTTAACAAAAATGATGGGGAAATTCAGAAGATACTAAATGAAAAATGAGAGCTCCACTTTCTTTACCAGTAGGATATATCATCCATCTCTAAGAAAACAATATTTAATTCCATGAAAAGTAAAGTGTAAGGGAAGCTTAGAGAGATGTAGGATTCTTAGCTCAGTAAAAAGGCAGATAAAATTCAGTTTAACACTGATAGTAAAAGTTCAAAACACTTTTATAATGCTCTAAAGATTATTTACAGACCATAGTGCATCTCAACTACTCAGCATTGATGGAATCACATTGATAAGTATTAAGGACATGATCCTGGAGAAATTATCAGAATATTTACATAGCATTCTCAACAGACCATTGTCAACCAATGCTGAAGTCATTAACCATATATCTCAAGTTGAAGTCAATTCTTCTTTAGCTGAACTTCCAACTGAAGAGGTTTTTAATAGCAATGGCTCCTCTCATGTGGCATAGCAACAAAAGGTGACTAAAATCTTCCAGGTTATGGGGCAAGAGGAGGTTACCCTTCAGGACTTGAAGGATGACTCCATTATATATCTCCATAAAGGAAAGGAAAAAAAGACTGCCAGGTGACAATTACAGGAAGGGTCTCTCTTAATCAATACTGGCAAGACCGATCCTTCAACTAGAGAATGGTCATCTACCTGAGAGTCAGTGTAGCTTCAGAAAACACCAGGTAAAAGCTGATATAGTGTTTGCTGCCTGACAGCTTTCGGGAAAATGCCAGGAGCAGAACAGAAGTCAGAAGAGAGAACATAATGTTCCTCCATATGAACAAAGTCTTTGATACTGTCAGTCATGAGGGCTGTAGGGGATCATGGTGAAATTTGGTCACTCAGAGAAGTTGATTGGTATTGTACATCACTTTCAAGAAAGCATGCTTGCATGGGTTTTGAATAATGGATGATGTTCTCATACTTTCCCTGTCACCAATAGAATGGAGCAGGGCTGTGTACTTGTTCCCGTGCTTTTTACCATGGTATTTTCAGTGATGTTGTCAGATGTCTTTAGTAAGAATGAAAAAAGCATCAAGATCACCTATCACATTAAAGGTAAATTATTTAATCTAAAAAACTACAAGTCAAATGCAAGCTCTTCTCAGCTTCAGAAAGTCCAAAAGCAAGGAAATTTCCTCTGAATACAGGCCCAGTGAGGTACTAGATTGGCAGTAAAACGATGAATGACTTTTTCAGGCATAGCTACTTAAACATCAAATACTAAGTCCTAGAAACATTTCAGTTCGACAATGGGAGTGCTTATAATCAGAAAACAAAATATTTTTGAAATGTAAAGCAAAAAACAAAAAAACTATATCAAGACTAAAGTGGAGGAGACTCAGTGGTCAGTCTTTTTTGTATACAGATGATTGTGTACTAAATGTAACCTCTAAGATTATAGATTGATTCTCTGCTGCTTGTGCTAATTTTGGCCTGACAATGAATACCAAGAAAATGGATTCTGTATCAGCCAGCATTGCACCATACATATATAGTACCATCAGTGACAGCCAATGAAGAAATTTTGAATTCTGTGGATAAGTTTACTTATCTTGTTCAATATACTTTCCAGGGATGTACATATAAATGATGAGGTTATGCATGCACCTGTTAAGGATAATTCAGTGTTTGGGAGGTTCTAAAGGAAAGTATAGGAGAAATTATTAAACTGCTTGACAAATAGAAGATCTATAGAACTGTTGTACCAATTTCAATGTTATGTGTCTATGAAGCCCGGATAATATATCAGGTCCTGCCAGGAAATTGAATCACTTCCATTTGATTGTTTTAGGAGGATTCAAAAGATTGCCTGGCAAGATAATGTACTTAACACTGAGATCCTTACTTAAGCTGAACTGCCAAACATTCAAATTTTGCTGCAGAGAACACAACTCCGATGGCCTGGCAACATTGTTTGAATACCAAACATACTTTTACCTAAAAGATTATTTTTTTTCTTTTTCTTTTTTATTATTCATCCAATACTTTTTTCCCCCAATTACGTGAAAAAAACAATTTTAAAAACTGGTTTTTAAAACTTTGAGTTTCAAATTCTTTTTCTCTCCCCACCCCTCTCATTGAGAAGGCAAGTAATTTGATTCTATAATGTAGATGCATATGTCATGTTATATTGACTGTGGTTTTATGATATTTGAATTGTTTCTTTCTAACTGCTTCCATTATTTTCTCCTTGACTTGGGACCTCTGGAATTTTGCTATACTATTCCTGGAAGTTTAAACTTAGGGATCTTTTTTCAGGAAATAATCAGTGGAATCTTTCAATTTCTGTTTTACCCTATGGTTCCAGAATCTCAGGGCAATTTTCTTTTTGAATTTATTGAAGGATGATGTCTGGGTTCTTTTATTGATCATGGCTTTCAGGTAATCCAGTACTTTTTAAGTATTTTCTCTTGGATTTCTGTAATATTCTCTCTAAATTGAAATGTTCTCTGTTGAGATTTTCTTGGGGTCTCTGAGAGCAGCCTTCATTTCAATATAATCACCACAAGTACAGCCAGGTTTAAAGTCCAAATCCTTTATTATCTCTTTCAAAGTCCTATCTCCTTCACTTGGGGCTCGGCTAGTTTTCTGGAGGCCTTCCTGAGTCTTGGTTTCAATGGGGAAGCATAGGAGAAGAGCCTGCCATCAAGGTGGTGTGAGATGGGATGAATCTGTCTGCATCCAAGGGCTTGGGCTTGTGCTCCAGCCTTCAGCTTCCAGCTTTCTGTCCTCTTGTCTCTGAATCTCTGAATTTCCTTGGCTTCTATGCTTCTATGCTTCTATGCTATACACTGAGTACAAACCAATCATTATATCACTAGGAAACCAATATTTGTTATAGGATTAAATCAATGCTAAACTAGATTTAACCATTGTCTCCTCAATTCCACTTAGTACTTTGTTTCAAGTTCTGGCCCATAATATCTCCTTGTAGAATCAGATCAATCATACTGAACCATGCTAAATTAGATAACTATTATCTTTATCAAATCCACTGACTTAGTACCTTGTAAGAATCCTTTGTTTCAAGTTTAGAGTTCTGGCCCATAACAGATTTCTTTTCCAAGTCATTTATTTTTCCATCAGATATTTCACATTTCCCTTAATTTTTTTTTTGTTTTGCTTTGTTTTTTGGCTTTGTTTTATTATTTATTGATTTCTTGTAAAGTCTTTAGCTTCTATTTGCTCAATTCTAATTTTTAAGGAATTATTTTCTTCAGTAAGTTTTTGTACCTCTTTTTCCATTTGGGCAATTTTACTTTTTAAATAATTTTTTGCCTCTTTTTCCATTTGGCCAGTTCTGCTTTTCAAAACATTCTTCTTCTTATTGGATTTTTCTAACATTTTTTTTACCATTTGGTCTAGAATGTTTTTTAAGGTGTTTCTTTCTTCACTATTTCTTTGTGTCTCCTTTAGTAAGCTGTTGACTTATTCTTCATGATTTTCTTGCATCACTGTCATTTCTTTCCCCAATTTTCCCTTTACCTGTCTAACTTGATTTTCAAAATATTTTTTTGATTTTTTCCATGGTCTGACACCAATTAATATTTTTCTTTGAGGTTTTGGATGTAGGGCTCTTTACTTTGTTTTTTTCTTTTGGGTGTTTTTTTTTTTTTAAATTTTTATTTTCCTTGTACTATTCTACATCGGAATTTTTTTCTGCTATTTACTCATTTTGCCATATTATTTCTTCACTTTTATCTCTTATGTAAACTGTGGCTCTGCTTCCAAAGTATAGGATGAACTATCCCAAGCTTCAGGAGTTTTGCCCAACTGTTTTCTGAGATACTTCCAGAGACCTGTAAGTTTTCACTTCTTCCAAGGTGATTTGATCTAAGGAAAGGTATGTTAGCTACTCTCTTGGCTTTCTGGTACTCTGAGCTGTGAGTGACCATAAGCATTCTCTTCTGCCTTTGAAACTTTTCTACCCACTTCCACTGTGGCTGTGAATTCTGGTGTGCTAATATTCTTTTTCACCTCAGAACTAACAACCAGGACTGTAGCTTGGGTCTGAGTATGGGCAATTCAACAGAGTCCTACCCCAGTGCCAGTAAAAGTTCCCCAGTAAGATTCAACCATTCTGGAGAGCAATTTGGAACTATGCCCAAAGGGCTATCAAACTGTGCTTTGATCCAGCAGTGTTTCTAATGGGCTTGCATCCCAAAGAGATCATAAAAGAGGGAAAGGGACTACAAAAATGTTTGTAGTAGTCCTTTTCTTAGTGGCAAGGAACTAAAATTGGATGTGTGCCCATTAGCTGGGGAATGGCTGAATAAGTTATGATATATAAATGTTACAGAATATTATTATTCTAAAAGAAACCATCAGCAGGATGATTTCAAGAGGCCTGGAGAGACTTTTATGAATTGATGCTGAGTGAAGTGAGCAGAACAAGGAGAGCAAGATTATACAATGATCAATTCTGATGCACATGGCACTTTTCAAAAATGAGATGATTCAGGCCAGTTCCAATGGTCCTGTGATGAAGAAATCCATCTACACCCAGAGAGGCCACTGTAAGAACTCAACATAGTATTTTTCACTCTTTTTGTTGTTGTTTGCTTACATTTTGTTTTCTTTCTTATTTTTTTTCCTTTTTGATCTGATTTTTCTTGTGCAGCATAATTGTGGAAATATGTATAGAAGAATTGCACATATTTAACATATATTTTATTACTTTCCATCTAAGGGAGGGGGTGGGGAGAAGGGAGGGAAAAAATTTGGAACAGAAGTTTTGCAAGGGTGAATGTTGAAAATTATCCATACATATGCTTTGAAAATAAAAAGCTTTAATAAAAATTTAAAAAAGCTTTCTTCTGACTAGTTTTCCAATTTCCAATTTCCTTGACATCTGTGAACTGAGAGTTCTAGAAGCAGCTGCTGTCACTGCTGATTCAGTCACTCCAAGGCCTATTCCTGGGTTCCTAAATCCTAGTCTGAGCTAGTGTGGTTTGTACTGGACCAAACTCTACTCTCACCCCAATGTGACAGACATTTTCTGCCTTTCTAGGTTGTCTATGGATGGAATATTATTTCATCCCATCCTTTTGTGGATTCTGCTTCTTCAGAATTTTTCAGGAATTATTTTAAGATATTCTGAAAGGTTTTGGAAAGATCTCAAGTGAATCCCTATCTTTTCTCTGCCGTTTCCTACACTATTTTACAGAGAACATACACAGGGATCAGAAAGTGATACAAGGACACTCTCAAGGTCTCATTGAAGAACTTTGGGATTCATTGGGAAACATGGGAAATAATGACACAAGGCTGTCCAAGTTGCATGCCCACATCAAAGAAGGTATTATGTTGTATGAGCAAAACAGAATTAGAGTAGCTCATAAGAAACATGAATTGTGAAAATTTAGAGTCTTCACTACAAATGTTAAAATGGACCACTTGTGACTGACCTGTAATAGGTCACAAGCTTCTGAGCTTGTATTGGTCTAAGCAGCTGAACACACTGTACCTTGATCTCAACACAATAATGCCATTTTGGTCCTTTTCAAGCATGAAGGACAGCAATCAACCAACTGACCAGATTATCTACAAGTGTCTCAATTTGTTCCAACTGCAAACCTCAAGCATTAGACCATCCTGAATCAAGTGAAGTCCTCGATAACATGTTAGGAAGGTCAAATGATCAAAGTATTATTTGTTGACTCTCCAATCTGTGATTATAGTGTTTTTTGTCCCCTTTTCTGACAATATACCACTGTCAGTGTGGAAGTAAAAGAATGCTTCATAGGACTAAAAGATAATTTGTATTTTTAGATATTTCAAGGATTTCATGGGTAAACTCTTTTTCACTGAGCAATCTTCTAGTGATAATCATCTTTATACTTAATTAACCTTGTCACTGACTAGTGAGAGAAATGATTATTAATAACTAATGATTTGGGGAGATCCAGAGTTCCCCAGTTTTGCTAAAGTTTCCATTTTAAAGGTCAGTCCCTGAAGGTTGAATTAACTTTCTCCTCATGGATGGTCAGTTACCACCCAACCTTACAAGGAATATATCCCTACCCATCCCATTGTGCTCCACTGAGGGTGGGTAAGTATATATTCCTTGATTAGATTGTCCAAAGCAAGGGGTAATTCAGAAATAAATGACATAATGGAAGTTATACCTCCATGCCTTTCATCAGAATAAGTCCACCTCTCATTGTAATATTCATTCTTTCATGAACTGATAACCTATCAAAATGGATTGCCACTCTATGTAATATCCATTTTTCCAAGGACATATCAAGTGTGAGCCCACTGCCATAATAACCTTTGGCATTAGGAAGTGCCACTGACCTCTTATTAATACAATTCTAGCATTATTAATAAAACTATTAATTACCTAGAAATTTTATCTCTCTGATCCTGTGGCATCATCTTTAAGAATGAAGAATGAATATCTTGTCTTTAATAAGATATTTCATAGGTAGCAAGAGGGAGAGGATTTTATGGAAGAAACTATTTTTATCATTAGTTTTTTATTTTCAAAGCATATGTACAGATAATTTTCAACATTCACCCTTTCAAAACCTCATGGTTCAGATATTTTTCCCTCCCTTTTCCTCACCCCCTCCCTTAGATGGAAAGTAATTTAATATATGTTGAACATGTGCAATTCTTCTATACATATTTCCACAATTATCATGCTGCATAAGAAAAATCAACTCAAAAAGGAAAAAAAAAAAGTAAGAAAGAAAACAAAATGCAACAACAACAAAAAGAGTGAAAATGCTATGTTGTGATCCACACTTAGCCCCCATAGTCCTCTCTCTGGGTGAAAATGGCTCTCTTCATCACAAGACCATTGGAACTGGCCTGAATCATCTCATTTTTTAAAAGAGCCACATCCATCAGAATTGATTATTGTTTAATCTTGCTATTGCTATGTACAATAATCTCCTGGTCTACTCATTTCACTTAGCATTAATTCATGTTGTTATATCACAGTTCCCTTTTAATGTCCTGACCCAGTTTCCCCATTGTCCTATTTAGTTAGTCTGCCTCAAGTTATAACCTTTCCCTCTTAATGTTTGATAAGATAAAGGTCTACCTCAGTTGCTCTGTCCCTAAACCCCAGGTTATAATCATTCCCTCTTAATTAGTTGTTGAGATAAAGGTTTTATATCTTTAGGTTATAATCATTCCTTCTTAATGTTTGACAGGATAAAGGTTTATCCATTTTAGATGTCATTAGAATATCAGTAACCTTTCCAGTACCTCCCTCCATTATGTCATTGTTCTTGTTATCCTATAAAAAAGCTTGCCTTCTGATACTTAGGGGTGGGTTCTTTGAGATGTTAATCTCGTCCTTCCCTGGGACCAAGATCCCAGTAACTCTCTCCATTTAATAAATCTATTAAATTGGTCTCTAACCTCTGTCTTGCTCAGTTTCTCCGGCATTATATTTTGGAGCTCCCCCAAATATTCCCCCGAAATATTCGGAACTGAGAACGGGGTTAGGGGCTAGAGACATTTCAGGTTTCCACTTTGGGCCTGGAAGACAGTTGGGGATCTGGGTTTTCTTCTCTTAGAAAAGAGAGCAGTTCATTAGCTGTGGCCACACCCGACAGTGGATACTTTCGATCGACCAGGAGAGAGTAAGTCCAATCTGATTTGCTTTTGTCTGTCTGTGTTAGCACTTGGATTCTTTTATTCAGGATGCTGGATAATACCCTCTGGTTTTGTGTCTCCTATATACCTGCTCTGATACTTGCTTATGCTAACACTTGGGTTCTCAGAATAACAGGACACCGACAGGTGTTAAAATTCTGAGAAGTAGTGTTGTACTGGATGCGGTTGGCACTACCTGAGTGTCTCCTAAGAAACATCTGGTTCTGTGTGCCAGTTGGCACAATTCTGGGCATTCCAGAGTATAAACCTATATACAACCATTTGGTTTGGCTTTAAGTGTTGAACCGGACGCGGTTGTCACTACTGGGGTGTCTTTTTAAGATGCCATTTGTCTTGGTTTTGATGTCAATGTCCTACTGAATGTTGTACATGTGCAGTCTTTGTGATCAAAGTTCTGCATGTCTTGTATGCTATTGCCTCTTTTGTGGCTTAAGGTTTAAAAAAAACTGTTAAAAAGATATTAGGAGTTCTAGTAGTATATGGTATAAGGTCACTTTATCATGGGAAAATCTGTCTCAAAACCAAAAACTCCACTAGATCATCTCCTTAAACATTTTTCTAAGACATTTAAATACCATGATTATGGGATTATGGGATATATTATGGGAAAAAGGATAAATTAAAACTATTTTGCCAAAAAGTGTGGCCTTCCTTTGGGGTAGGATGGCCACCAGAAGGAACATATGATAAAGAAATAGCACGAGCAGTGCACCAGATAGTTACTAGTGAACCTGGTCATCCAGATCAGTATTCCTATATTGATATTAGCTACAAGTTATTTCTTACCCTCCTTCCTGGCTAAGGGCAATTTTAAAATTGTGGGAAGTAAATTGTACTGTTGCCTATGCAGGCTAGAATTAGTTATCTTTCAAGTATAAGATCTTAAAAGAACAATAGCTTGTTAAAGAAGTTCTGTTAACTTGCCTGAAAGGGGTCATGTACTTCTAATTAGGTAATGTAGCAAAAAGAATCTGACTTTTCTGAAAGTTTCAACTCTAGCCAAGTTGGAGCTTAGGAGGAGTCCATCGGGAATAATGGTCACATGGGGCCAGAAGGCGAGAAAGAAACTATGCTGTTTCATTATTTGAAATGAGATAGGAAAAACAATTTTATATTATTGGGAATTTAAAGCTGTTTGTTACCTATATTATAACATTGTAAGTTATGCTTTAAATCCAGTTCGGCTGGACATGTGGGTTTTATGGAATTCCCCCATCCACTGATTTTTGCTACTTTAAATGTTGGGTGGTATAGGGATCTTTTGTAAAGATTTAAACTCACCCCTCCACTGCTGTTACTTCAGCTATTGGAGCATCTAGTTAGCCTGGAATGAAGTTTAGTTCAACTTCCTTTCCCCCTCTCCCCCACTTCTCCCCTTGGGAGGTGAAGTGGGGGAAAGGGCAGTCACATGGAATCTTCTCCTCCCCCCTCCCTCTAAACTGTTCCAGACATTTTTTATCAAGTTATAGCTAGCTGGTTCTTGGCTAAAAGCAGCAAACCGATTTGTATAAATACAAGGTTATGGTATTTCTTTAGGATTTGTTATTGGAGGTAAAATTTCTTGGGTTTGTAGTTAATATGTCACTGCATTTTGTTTTCCTCCTGTAACTGATTTCTATAATCAGAGCAATGGTCAATGAGAAATTGTTAATTCATACCTTGCTGTTTCCAATCTGGTTAACTGTAATCATTACATCATAAATACTTGAGCAAATAAGTATTTAGTCTGGTCACTTATTGGTTACTAGATATTGTGTCTGCATATTCAAGTTTTTTGTTTTTTTTTAAGGTTTATAACTAATAAGAGGCTACATCTTGTAACAGTCCTTGTGGACCAGTCTTTCTATCTCAGACTTTTCTTTGTTAAATTTGTTTTTGTTTCTTGATTTGATCAAATTACAGATATATTGACTTGTTCTGGGACCTAGATCAAGCTTTGATTGTCAGCACGCCACACTATACCCATCCCCCTCCCTGGACTGAGCATCTTCACCCATTTTCAGCAGGAAGCAGCTTTTGAGAACCATCACCCCTTTTCCTGATGTAATTTGGACTGATATGGGGGAGTGGGAAAGTGGTTGAATTAAAATTTTAACTTAAAATTTGAGTTTAAGACTTGGGATGGTGTGTAACTATTGCTTTTATGTTTGAGGGACTTTTAATCTATTATGTATATGCATACGTATATAATTTATATGTGGGATGGTTATTTGATCATTCCTTTCCGAGAAAAAAAAAAAGGAAGAAATAGGAAATTGGGGAAATTGGTGTATTTTCTTAGGCACTTCTGCCCTACCCCATATCTTACTAGTTCAGATCTAATTGGAAGTCCTTTAAATAGTCCTTTTCATTTTTTACTCTTTGCTTAGACTATGATAAATGTAATGCCAGAGAAACTGAGCAAGACAGAGGTTAGAGGCCAATTTAATAGTTTATTAAATGGAGAGATATATTGGGACCAAATGCATCTTGGTCCCAGGGCTGGATGAGACTATCATCTCAAAGAATACAGCACTAATTATAAGAGAGCTAGCTTTTTTATAGGATAACAAGAACAATGACATAATGGAGGGAGGTTACTGATATTCTAATGACATCTAAAATGGGTAAACCTTTATCCTGTCAAACATTAAGATGTGATATGTCTGGAGCAGAATACTTCAGGACATCATTACTTATATTTTAGGTACTGAAGTCTAAGGTTATTTGATAGATAACAAAAGTTTTCTTTTCTCCACAGTTGAGGCAAGTAAATGTTAATATTTTCTTTCCTTTTTTTGCTGAGGCAATTGGGATTAAGTGACTTCCAGCTAGGAAGTGTTAAATGTCTGAGATCTGAACTCAAGTCCTCCTGACTTCAGGGCTGGTGCACCACCTAGCAGCCCCTCTTTCCATTTTTAAAATGATTTTTAAGAATATTTTAATATGATCAAAAAATTCTTCCTAGGAACATAGGATTTCTGTGAGAAGGAACCTTGGAAGTCACCTAATCCATGTCCTTTCTGGGTGGAAACTGCATAAGAAAAAACTAGAATCCAAAAAGATGAATTAACTGGCCCTATAGCACACAGGTAGTAAGCAGAAAGAATTTGGACACAGGTCTAAAGATGCCAATTAGCTTGGATTTTGAACTATTTGGACTTCAAACTAATTTTTCTTCTGTATCATGCTACCTCTCATCTGTTTAATTAGAGTCTTCAAATGTTCTTGCCTGCTTATAACATTGGACTTATATCAAGATCCAGAGGTTGTCCTCAATCATGTATACATATGTGCTTATATGTTAATATTATATTTTATAACAGTACATATTATAAAATAAATATTTTAGAGGGCAGAGCCAAGATGGTGTAAAAAAACCAAAAACTCACCTGAGCTTTCCCAAATTCCCCTCCAAACAACTTTAAATTATGCCTCAAAACAAATTCTGTAGCAGAAGAACCCACAAAAAGATGAGGAAGGAGAAACAATTTTCAAGCCCAAGACCATTTAGAAGGTTGACAGGAAAGGTCTATTGCACCGGAATGAACATGAAGATCACAGACTATGCCAGCACAGGCTACACCCCTGCAAACCAGGAGCAGCTTTGGAGACAAATAAATCAGCTGCAGAGGCTATTTTCAGAGCTCTCAGTCCACAGATGGCAAGAGGAATGGGTAACTGGTCAAAAAAATTAAAGAAGTCACTTTGCTGTCATTGGGGGCAGGACTCATTGCCCATACTCAGATCCAGTTCATAGTCCTGGATCACAGTAATAGAGTGAGGAGAAATGGTAGCATACCAGAGCCTGTGGTGGACATAAGGAATGGGAAACCTGGTCACAGTTCTGGAGCCGAAAAAAAAACACTCAGAGCTGAGCACAAATCAGAATAATAGTAAACATACTTCTTCAATTTTGCTACCTTGGAAGAACTGAAAGCTTGAAGACCTCCAGAATTAGTTCTGAAAACAGTTGCACAAAAAAACTTGAAGCCTAGAATTCAATCCTGGGAGCAAAGCCCAACTTTAATAAAAGTTAAATATGAAGAAATAGACTGGAAAAAAATGAGAGAAAAAAAGAACCTAACCATACAAAGTTACTATGGTGACAGAAAAAATCAAAACACAAACTCAGAAGACAACAAAGTCAAAACAGCTACATCCAAAGCCTCAAAGAAAAAATATAAATTCATTGCAGGCCCAAAAAAATTCCTGGAAGAGCTCAAAAAGATTTTTAAAACTTGAATAAAGAGGTAGACCAAATGTAAAAGAGGCACAAAAATCTAATGAAGAGAAAAATGCCTTAAAAAGCAGACTTGACCCAAATGGAAAAAGATATGTCAAAATTCACTGAAGAAAATTCCTTAAAAAATAGAATTGGCCAGATGGAAAAGGAGGTACAAAAGGTCCTTGAAGAAAATAATTCCTTTAAAATTAGAATTGAATAGAAGCTAATGACTTTATGAAAATTAAAAAAATAATAAAATTAAACCAAAAGAATGAAAAAATATAAGGAAAATGTGAAATATCTGATTGGAAAAACAATTGACCTGGAAAAGAGATCCAAAAGAGAACATTTAAAAATTACTAAACCATATGAAAGTCATCAAAAAAAAAAAAAAAAACACCTTGGGCTTTACCTTGCAATAAATTATCAAAAAAAAAAAATTATCCTGAGATTCTGGAACTAAGGAATAAAATAGATATTAAAGGATTTCACTGATCACTTCCCGAAAGAGATTTCAAAATTTAAATTCCCAGGAATATTACAGCCAAATTCCAAAGCTCCCAAGTCAAGGAGAAAATAATGGAAGCAGTCAGAAAGAAATAATTCAAGTATCATGGAATCACAGTCAATATAACATAAGATTTATCAGCTTCTACATTAAAGGAGCAGAGAACTTGGAACATGATATTCTGGAGGGTAAAGGAGCTAGGATTACAACCAAGGATTACCTACCCAGAAAACTGAGTATAAACCTTCAGGTTGAAAGATGGATGTGCAATGAAAATATAGAACTTACAAGCATTCCTGATGAAAAGACCAAATTTTGACTTTCAACTACAAGATTCAAGAGAAGCATAAAAAGTAAACAGGAAAGAGAAATCATAAGGAATTTAATATGGTTAAACTGTTCATATTACTTATATAAGAAGTAATACTTGTTAATTCCTAAGAATATTTTTATTATTAGGGAAGTCAAAAGGAGTATATATAGATAAAGAACATAAATATATGAGTTAAAATTGATGAAATAATTAACTAAAAAATAAGATCAAGGAATGATGCACTGGGAGAGAGGGAAAAGGAGAGGTAGGATGAAATAAATTATATAAAAGAGGCAGAAAAAAGCTCTTACAGTGGAGGGGAAATTAAAGGAGGGGATGAAAAGAACTTGAATGTTACTCTAAGAATTATCACAAAGGGATAACATACACTCAGTTGTTTATAGAAATCTATCAATCTACAGGAAAGTAGGAGAGGGGGAAAAGGTGGAGGAGGAGCTGATAGAAAGGAGGGTGGATTGGGTGAGGCATTAATCAAAAGCAAAATACTTTTGAAGATGGACAAGGTGAAACAAGAGAGAATAGGGTAAATAGGTACGGGGATAGGATAGAGGGAAATACAATTAGTAATCACAGCTATGAAAAAAAAATACAGCAAATTTCTCTGATAATCCTCTTATTTCTCAAATATATAGAGAACTGAGTTAAATTTATACACAGTAAGGACCATTCCTTAACTGATATGTCAAAGAATATGAACAGGTTGTTTTCAGAAAAAGAAATGAAAGCTATCTGTAATATGAAAATGTTCTAAACCACTATTGACTAAAGAAACACACATTAAAAACAACTTTGAGATGTCATTCCACCCTATCAGAATGTCTAAAATGACAGAAAAGAAAAATGACAAGTGTTGGAGGGTATTTGAGACAATCGAGACACTGATACGTTGTTGGTAGAGTTGTGACCATTCTGGAAAGCAATTTAGAACTATGTCCAAAGGGCTATAAAATCATGCACTCAACAACACCATTATTCAGTTTGCATCCAAAAGAGATTAAAAAAAAAAAAAAAACAGAAAGGAAAAGGATCTATAGGTTCCAAAATACTTAGAATAGCTCTTTTAGTGGTGGCAAAGAATAGTAAATTGAAGGATTCCACCAATTGGAGAATGGTTGAACAAGTTGTTCTATATGAATGTGATGGAATACTATCTTCTATAAGAAATGACAAGCAAATTGCTCTCAGAAAAACATGGAAAGACTTAAATGAACTGTATATAGTAACAGCAACATTGTACAATGATCAGCTGTTTTCTTTCATATGACTTATATGGCAATGCTTTTACATGACTGCATATGTTTAACCTATATCGAATGATTTGCCTTCTTTATAAGGAAGATGAGGAGGAAGGAAAAAAGGGATGGAGGAAGAGAATTTGAAACTCAAATTAAAAAAATTTTTAACTCAAAATTTAAAAAAAGAAAATTAAAATTTGTTTTTATATGTAATTGGGATCTAGGAAAATACTACATAAACAATAAAAATAGAATAATGTATATTTCACAAAATATATAAATAAAATCTATTATGTATGTACTATATATACTATATATATTATCATATATAGTGAAACCTATTTATCATATATAACAAAATATAATGAAATGTATATACATTATACACAATCTGTGTGTATAATAAAATCTATTACAATTCAAAAGAACATGCCAGGAAAAAAATAAATCAATTAAAGTTGCCTGTTTTCTAGACTATGATAGGTAGTTAGATGGGCAGTGCATCAAGGAACTTGGGTTCAAATCCCAACTTTGATATCAAATCCTATGAACATAGACAAACTTTACCTCTGAGCCTTGGGTTATTCATCCTTAAAAAGAAAGGGTTTAAAAAGAGATAACCTTCAATATTCTATCACTCCTGAACAGATATTCTAGAGCTGGATCAAGACTGAAAAGAGCAGGCTGGATTGCATTTTCAGAACTGTGCCATGTTTTCTACCACCCCATATTCGCTATCCTGTAAAATTAGAGAAGTCATTTCATCTCTTGGTGTCCTGCTTATAACTTTCTCAGGCTCTACATTGTAGAGAACCTGTTGATCTGCATTGGTAAAGGTAAGTTCCTTACTGGAAGTTCCCCATCCTAATGATAGCATAGTCTGTAATCCCCCATCCTTCCCCCCCACCAAAAAAAAACCAACAACAACCCATTCTTCCAGCAGTGCTTTTAGGAAGACCATTATCTCCAATGAATCAAAATTCTATGTTCTCTCTTCATTGGGGGAAATGACTGGATAAATTGTTCTACATGAATGTAATAGAATATTGTTATTCTATAAAAAATAATCATCAGGATGACTTCAGAAAAGCCTGGGGAGCCTTGCAGGAATTGATGCTAAGTGAAGTGAATAGAACCAAAAAAACATTGAATACAGCAACAAGATTATGTGATGATCAACTGTGATGGATTTGGCTCTTTTCAACAATAAGTTGATTCAGGACAATACACTTCTGATAGAAAGTACCATCCTCATCCAGACAGAAATCTATGGAGACTGAATGTGGCTCAAAACATCATACTTTCACGTTTTTGTTGTTGTTTTTGTCTGTTTGCCTATTTTTTGTTTCTTGTGTTTTTTTTCTTCACATTTGATTTTTTTCTTGTGCAGAATGATAAATGTGGAACTATGTTTAGAAGAATTGCACATGTTTAACCTGTATCAGATTGCTTGTTCTTTTGAAGAAGAGAGAGGGGAAGAACAGGGAGAAAATTTTGGAATACAAGATTTTACAAAGATGAGTGTTGAAAACTATCTTTGTATATATATTTGGAAAAATAAAATATGACCAAAAAATTATCATCCAGGAAATGTTCAGTTGTAATATTCAGTTAGAAAAGGAGATGGGCTAATTATATAAGAGCAAACTATACCAAGATGAATAGCATGCATACTTCACTGATAACTGAAGATCTCAGGAAGGTTTCCAGAATATTGGGTAGCATAATAATAATTGTTAACATTATACAAAACTTTTGAAATATATAAAGCACTTTATATAATGTAGTTATATGTAAATATATATAAATTATTTAATTATTAATTTATAATTGTGTATGACATATTATACATACTTAATATATACTGAGCTAATTCTTATTTGATCCTTACTAACCCTATGAGATAGTTACTATAATTATCCCTATTTTATAAATGAGGAAACTAAGATAGAAAGAGGCAAAAGGTCTTTTCCCCAGTTTTACAGAGCTTAGTTAATATGTGAAGTTTTGAATCATGCCTCCATCTTTTCTTTGTTTCCTTGTAGGTTATTCCTTTGTTCTCCAAGGTGCACTTTTAAATTTTATTCTTCCCTGCCCCTTTTATTCCCTTCCTTCTCACCTCTTCCAGGCTGGCTATAGTAAAGCAGATATATTTATATATACATTTAAAAATTTTTCACCTACTCTGCCTTCTTCCCAGAATCCTCCCCCCCAAGTTTAGCTTTATTGAGTATTTATGGTAGGACAATGATAAGAATTGTTCAGGTTGAAAACACATGGATAGGTTTACTATCTGAACCATTGGAGAGAATATCTATATTGAATGGATCATATATCCATTGAAACAGTAGAGTTCTGCTTTGTTTTTAGATTTGGATTGTTAGAGTTGTTATGTATGATGTAAAGTATAGCTACAAGACTATCTGCCATCCAGCTATCCAATTTTCGCAATATTTTTTATGGAATGATTTCTCTTTCCAGTGATTTTAGTCATAATTTTATCAAGCACTGGTTTCTTTTTAATATTATCTTATATTTCTAGATTTTTTTATCCTGTTCCTTTGACTGGTTCCTCTTTTTTTCCCAAACACCAAACAATTTCTATAATAATTGCTTTATAAAACATTTTTTAATTTGGTTAGAATGAGGGTTCTTTCATCAGTTCTTTTCAATATTCTTACTTTTCAAGATCTTTGATACTAATTTTTGTGATCATATCTAATTCTATGAAATAATTATTTTGGAATTTTGAGTACTATTGATATCTTAATTCGGGAAATATTGACTTTTTAAACTTCATTTTTTATACTTTTTTGTCGAGAATTCCTTCCTCATATGAATGATTCAAACACATTTTGGAAACTTCTTATGACTTTTCTGTCTCATCTCTCCCCTTGCCCAAGGACATCACCAAAAGGTGGCTATCAGGTCATTATTCTTCTGTATCTGCTTCCACCTAAGTGTCACATAGAAATGTAAGCAAATAGCACTGAAAGAGGAGGGGACATAATCATTCAATAAGTCAATCAATAAGAATTTAATAAGTACCTCTTCTGTTACAAGCACTGTCCTAGGTGCTGGGTATACAAGTGCAAAAAATGAAATCTCTGCTTTCAAGGAATTCTTATCTGGAGGGAAGGAAAGCAAAGACTGTGTATGAGTGTGTGTGAGTGTGTGTGTGTGTGTGTGTGTGTGTGTGTGTGGACACACATATATTAAGGAGGGAAATAAGCCTTTATATAGTGCTTAGTATGTGCCAGGCCCCAAACACTTTACAAATTAGACTTCATTTGAACCTCATAACAACTATGTAAAGTAGATTGAGGAAACTGAAGCAAACAAAGGTTAAATGACTTGCCTAGTCTCACACAGTAAGTTTCCAAAGCCACATAAGAACTTAGATTTTCCTGTCTCTGAATCCAACATTCTATCCATTGTCTCCAGTGATCCTGACCCCCTAGTTATTCCATGAACAAGATACTCCTCTGAGTTCTGAGTGTTCTCTGTCTGTCTCTTATGCCTGGAATGTCCTCTCTCATCTCTACCTCTGGCTTCCCTAGCTTTCTCTAAGTCCCAACCAAAATCCACCACTATAGGAAACTGTTATTAATCTCTCTTAATTCTAGCAGCTTCCCCCTTTGAATTATTTCATCTTCATTCTGTATATAGTTTGTGTGTGTATGTGTGTGTGTGTGTGCTTGCTATCTCCCTTATCAATTGGGGGCAATCTTTTACTTCCTTTTGTATCCCCAGCATTTAGCACAATGCCTGGCATACAGCAATTATAAATATATATTTATTGATTAACTGGTACCATTTAGCTAATCTGTATATATAATGTATATACATAAAATTATATAATTACATAGAAACCTATAATACAGCTATATATTATTCACACATATATGTACATATAGGTAATACACAGAAATATATTGAGATGTGTAATATATTATAAAACGTGTTGCATGTATATACTATATAAATTATACATGTCAATATAATTACTTGCATTACATATATTTATATAGCATAAATATTAAGTAAATAAATATATGCAAAATTGCTCTGTATAAGGTAGTTTGGGAGAGAGGACACTGACAATTAGGGGATCAGGAAAGACTTCATGCAGAAAATGATGATTAAGCTACATCTTAAAGGAAGATAATCAGTCAGTAGATATTTCCTATGTGCCCAACATGTTCCAGGCACTGTACTAACTGCTGGGGATATAAAGAAAGGTAAAAGATAGTCTCTGCCCTCAATGAACCCATAAGTTATTGGGAAAAGACAACATTCAAACAACAATATACAAATAAATTATGAACAAGATATATTGGAAATAGGTCCAATTCTTTCTTCCTTGAGACCTTGAGTCCTTCCCCTAACTCCATTCATAAAAGTTGTTTTCGAAGACTTAAATATCCCAGAATTTCAATCTGAAAAATCCAGACTGGTCTAATATACTTAATGCCTCACAAACATTACACTTTGGCAGTAGATTCTATCAAAAGGCACATACATGTTTCTAGTTAGTATTCTCCTGCTCTTTAAATAGCATGCCCAATACAAATGAATTACTATTACTATTCTGCAATTTGGCAACACAATACAATGAAAACCTCTCAATTCAGCAATCACTGATCCTAGAGAGCAACAGAAAAAAAGAGAGTAGGGTATGTAGTGTATGATACTGGTATCACCAGGATTATCCATCACATCATATTTGTTCATTAGACTAATTAAAATAATGTTGTACTAGTTCACTGACACATTGGAGGTGATTGAATCAACCCCATGAATAGTCTTATTATTAAATAACAGAAGTGGTCTATGACAGGTGACATTCCACACTATTAGAAGAAAAACACAAGCTAGACTTGAGATTTCAATGGCTGCAAAATCAGGGCAAGACAAGATATAAGGAAGAAGGCAAATGGATAGGTAGACGCTTTAATGAGCCATTTTAATAAATGGACCAGGAGAATAGGCAATACCGCTGGCATTAAATGTAATCATGGGCTGCAAGTCACTACACTAGTTGACAATAAGCTGAGTGATAGATGAAAGATTCAACCTTTCATCTGACCTTCATTGTTTGCTATGACCTCTGAGAAGTAAAGATAAAGGATTGAGTGATTCCAGGTATGAAACATGAAAGATAGAGTATGATGTTGAATCGATTAACAACTCAACCAAAATGTGTTAGTGTAGCACCCTGCTACCTGAAAGGCCAGGCAAGTTACATTTCATTCCCCTTCCCTGAGCTCCCCAGTACCATTATGGAATTTGGGGGGAAGGGTGATCTGTACTCTCACCACTAACTCCACCTCCCACTGAAAGTGCTCCCCAAACTGTAGGGAGTCTCCTGCATTAAAAAATAATAAGTTTTAACTCTGAGATACCACTACACACCTGTCAGATTGGCTAAGATGACAGGAAAAAATGATGAATATTGGAGGGGATGCGGGAAAACTGGGACACTGATGCATTGTTGGTGGAATTGTGAACGAATCCAACCATTCTGGAGAGCAAGCTGGAATTATGCCCAAAAAGTTATCAAACTGTGCATACCCTTTGATCCAGCAGTGTTACTTCTGGGCTTATATCCCAAAGAAATTCTAAAGAAGGGAAAGGGACCTGTATGTGCCAAAATGTTTGTGGCAGCCCTGTTTGTAGTGGCTAGAAACTGGAAAATGAATGGATGCCCATCAATTGGAGAATGGCTGGGTAAATTGTGGTATATGAATGTTATGGAATATTATTGTTCTGTAAGGAATGACCAGCAGGATGAATACAGAGAGGCTTGGAGAGACTTACATGAACTGATGCTAAGTGAAATGAGCACAACCAGGAGATCATTATACACTTCGACAATGATATTGTATGAGGATGTATTCTGATGGAAGTGGATTTCTTTGACAAAGAGACCTAATTCAGTTTCAATTGATAAATGATGGACAGAAGCAGCTACATCCAAAGAAAGAACACTGGGAAATGAATGTGAACTATTTGCATTTTTGTTTTTCTTCCCGGGTTATTTTTACCTTCTGAATCCAATTCTCCCTGTGCAACAAGAGAACTGTTCGGTTCTGCAAACATATATTGTATCTAGGATATATTACAACATATCTAACATATATAGGACTGCTTGCCATCTAGGGGATGGGATGGACGGAGGGAGGGGAAAAGCAGAACAGAAGCGAGTGCAAGGGATAATGTTGTAAAAAAAAAATTACCCTGGCATGGATTCTATCAATAAAAAGTTATTATAAACTAAAATAAAAAAATAATAATAAGGTTATTTTATTTTATTTTTTGCTGAGGCAACTGGGGTTTAAGTTTCTTACCCAGGGTCACACAGCTAGGAATATTAAGTGTCTGAGGTCAGATTTGAACTCAAGTCCTTCTGGCTTTAGAGCTGGTGCTCTACCCACTATGCCATCTAGCTGCCCCTGATTTTCTTTATTTTCAATTATGCACTCATAGATTAACTTTTACACAAAAATATTTTTTGCCAAAGATATGAGCACAAATATATAAACTTAATCCCCTAATACATAGGATGAATAATTTTTTTCCCTTGTTCCATCCTGCATCCACTCATCCTGCAATCACTTCAGACTCTGGAGAGGAAAAGGGGATTAATTATATTCCTAGTTTAACTCGGTTCTCACTGAGCAAAGTTTCAATTTCTTTCTTTTTTTTTTTTTTTAAAGCAATTTAGGGTTAACTAACTTGCCCAGTAACTTAAGCAACACTGCTAATAAGTGCCTAAGGACACATTTGAACTCAGGTCCTACTGACTCCAGGAACTGTGCCACTTATCTGTCCCAAAGATGCAGTTTCAAGTCCAAAACCCTCCTCTAGCTTTTCAAAGCTTCTGTGCCAGGTTGGCTGACTGTATCACCCTGTCTGCAATCTTGTTCCTAGGTAGAGCCAAGTGGATCTTCTCTGGCACTTGAGACTTGAGACTGAGACTTGAGATAAATAACACAGAATAGAAACAAACATTCCTAAGTCCTCTCAGAGCCAAGGCAAACGGGAGGGAGCAGAGGAAGAAAAGGTCTTCTCTCATTGGTTTAGTTCATGGCATCCATGCTATGGGTAAACTGAGATATTCACCTTTTATATCAGCAAACGAAAGAGCTTCATAAATACAACAAAAACTTGGTCTTATCACTTTCAAAGATACAGGCAACAAATCAATATATTTGGTAACTGATTGGATATAGGATTGAAGGAGAGTAAGGAGCTGAAGATAACTACAATGTTGTGAACACAGAAAACAGAAAAATGATAGTTCCTTCAAGAGAATATAAAAAACCTGAAAGAGAGGCAGGTTTAGGGCACATACAGGCACACAGACACACAAACACAGACACACACCAATTGCAACAACAACAATGATAATGACAATAACCCTACAGAAATAAGATATAACATCCTCATCATCCTGGCTATTACTGAAGCTATTCAAAAGATCAATTTACATCTCAATATTTTTAAATTAAATTTTATGTTCAATTCTGAATTCTCTCCCACTTTATCTTCCCTTGCTCAAGAGAGCAAGAAATAACAAAACTTGTTATAAATATTTAAAGTCAAAACTAATTCCTACATTATGTCAAAAATAATATGCTTTGCCCTTTTTGTAGTGGCAAGGAATGGAAATTGAGTGGATGCCTATCAGTTGGGGAATGGCTGAATAAAGTTATGGTATATGAATGTAATGGAATATTGTTGTTCTATAAGGAATGATGATCAGGATAACTTCAGAAATACCAGGAGAGATTCTAAGTGAAGTGAGTAAAACCAAGGCAATTTTGTACACAGAAACAAGAAGATTATGTGATGATCAACTGTAATGGACTTGATTCTTTTCAACAATGAGATGATTCAGGCCAATTCCAATAGATTTGGGATGAAGAGAGCTATTTGCAGCCAGAAAAAAGGACTATGGAGATTGAATGTGGATCACAATATAGTATTTTCACCTTTTTTGTTATTTATTTGCTTGCTTTTTTTTTTCTTCTTTTTTTCCTTTCTAATCTGATTTTTCTTGTGCAGTATGATTAATGTGAAAATAATATTTAGAAAAACCTATATTGAATTACTTGCTGTCTACTGGAAGGGGGGAAGAGAGGGAGAAAAATTTGGAACATAAGATTTTGCAAGTGTTGAAAATTATCTTTTCATGTATTTTGATAATAAAAAACAATTGTCAAAATTTTTAAAATGTATATGCTTCACTAATTGCTATGAATTCATCACTTCTCTATATGGAGATGGATAGCATATGCCCATCATAAGTTCTTTAGAACTATGGTTAGTTTTATTATATGATCAGAATTCCTAAGTCTTTCCAAAATGTTTGTCTTTATAGTACTATTATTGTATAAAAATTGTATAAATTTTTCTCTTGGTTTTGCTTACTTCACTTTGCACCAGTTCACATAAGTCTTTCCAGACTTTTTCTAAAACCATGCCCTTTATCATTTCTTATAGCACAATAGTATTCTATCACATATATAGACTACATCTCATTCAGCCATTCCCCAATTGATGAGAATACTGCTTCCAGCTCTTTGCTACCATGAAAAGAGCTGTTATAAATATTTCTTTGCAAATAGGATTTCCTTTCTTTTGTAAAAAAACAAGAAACAAACAAAAAAAAACCCACTTCTTTGGGGTATAGACCTAGTAATAATATTGCTAGGCCAAAGGCTTAATAGCTTTTCAATTCTGTTTTTAGCTTAGCTTTTCAGTTTAATAGTTTTCTGGGTGTAGTCCCAAATGGCTTTCCAAAATGGTTGGGACAATCCAAAGTATAATATCATATCAACTGTGCACTAATGAACCTGTTTTTCCAGAGCTCCTACAGCATTTGTCATTTTTCCCTTTTTGTCACCATTATATACCACAATTGGTGAATGTGAAGCAGTACTTCAGAGTTGTTTTAACTTGTATTACTCTGGGGAGCTAGGTGTTGAAGTAGATAGAGCACCAGCCCTGGAGTCAGGAGGATCTGAATTCAAATTTGACCATAGATACTTACTAGCTATGACTCTGAGCAAGTCATTTAACTTTTGTTCCCTCCAAAAAAAATTTACATGATTTTAATTATTAATGATTTAGAAGATTTTTTTCTTTCATATTCCATACTATTCATAGTAGGAATTTCTTCCTCTGAGAACTACCTGTTCATATCCTTTAACCATTTATCAATTACATCTCAATATTTTAATTTTAAAAAGAATTTTACCCATCTATGTAATATTCTGAAGAACAATAAACAAAAAACAATAGCAGATTAGCTCTCTGTCCTAAAAACATATTCCTCTAAACTCTATTATAGAAAAGTGGAAGAATGTGATAACAATAATAGTAATTGGTTTATATAGTGCTTTAAGCTTGTTAAGTGTTTTACATATAAATACATGTATATGTTATTGGAACTTAACAACAATCTTTTGAGAGAGGTATGGCAATATTATTATATTCTTTTTTTTTCCCCTGAGGCAATTGGGATTAAGTGACTTGCCCAGCGTCACACAGGTAGGAAGTGTTAAGTGTCTGAGGTCTGATTTGAACTCAGGTCCTCCTGACTTCAGGGGTGGTGTTCTATCCACTACACCACCTAGCTGCCCTTATTATATCCCTTTTACAGATGAAAAAACTGATGCTCAGAGAGGTGAAGTGATTTACTCATGATCACATAGCTAGTGAATACCAGAGACAATATTTAAATCATCTTGATTCCAAATATGGCATTTGAATCACTTTTTGATATATTGAATTCCAAATCTATACACCATCTTCTCTTTGCCTAAGAGGAGGTGAAGTTCAGTTATCAGTTCTCCGGAGTCAGGACTTGCAATTACATTAGTCAGTACTGATATCTTTTAGTGTGATTTGTTTTAACATTATTGTGGTGATTATGATCATTGTTTCCTTGGTTCTTCTGTAATGCTGGAGAAAACTGAGGCAAGATAGAGATTAGAGAATTATTAATATTTTATTTGAAAGGGATAAATTTACTGGGACCAAACGGATCCATGGTTTGGTCCCAGGGCTGAATGAGACTATCATCTCCAAGAATCCAGCCAATAATGTGAGTTCTCAATGACATATATACACGTGGCTTAGATACAGGGGATAGACAGACGCAGGGGTGGAGTCAGAGTACTGAGAGCGGGAACTAACAATCCAGAACTGGATTGTTCTGACAGGGGACTAACAATCGGTTCTGACAGGGTCGGGGAAGGCATGGGGGGCATCTGATAAATTACAGAATGGAGCGAGACACCCAACATTCTGATGATGCCTAAGATAGAAGGTCTTTTTCCTTATCCGGATCATCATGATTAGGAGGGAGGAGTGATTGAACAGAACAATTAGAAACTGAGTCAGGACAATAAAAGAGAACTGTGGCGCACTACTTAATTCAATTTTAAACAGTTTATATATATTTCCAATTCTCTTCGAATCTTTCCTCTAATAGTAAGAACTGTTGCTGACTGAGTGACTGAGTCACTCCACTCACTCCTTTCCCTTTTCTACTCAAATACCTTTGACAGTGATAATCTATCCAGACTAGATTCATTCATGGGAGAACTTGGACTGAAGGGATTTAGGATCTTTTTTCTACACTCTTTGACTCATTACATCTATCTTGGTGCCTTAGGGGAAATTAATGTAAAACTTTGTTTTTTGATTCCTATCTAGCTCTCTATAAAAAGTAGAAAGGTATTCAAGTTATATATGAATCATATATAGACAATTGTTTATTTCCCCTATATAAAAAAAGTGCTTAACACAAAACACTGAGAAGCATGCATTTATAGAGTGGTCTGAAAGAGTATTTGATAGTTTTGTTTATGCCTGCTCTTATGAGGTGGAAGATTAAGCCTCATTAGAATATAAAGAAGTTTGTGTGACTGCTGAATAGGCATTTTTACATTTCAGTTCATTTCTGCAGAGACTCAAAGTCCATATCTACTGTCCTATCAACCCAAAACTTCCCTTCCTCCTCATGTCAGTAATCAGTTTCTCTGATAAGAACCTTCAACTGCTGCCAGTCAACTCCATAGTATATCAATTCCTCAGGAACTGATATATTGTGCCAGCAACTATACGTAAATTAAGTAAAGTACGTCATGAGTGCAAAAATCTCACATTACTCAATTTCCTTGTCACATGTAATAACATCAGTCTTTTTTATTATTGTCATTCTCCTTCCAAGTTTTGTATCCCTTTCTAGCTCTGACCTTGGCTATATATAATAAACCTTATCCATCTTCTCCACAGGCTGGCTCTCTCTCCTTCTCTCCCCCTATTTCTGTCTCTGTCTCTCTCTCTATTCCCCCATCTCTGTCTCTGCCTCTCTTGTATCTCTCTCTCTCTCTGTCTTTGTCTCATTCTGTCTCTGTCTTTTTCTGTCTGTCTCTCTCATATGGACAATAACTCTTAGACTACTTGTCCCACAAGTGGGTGTAGAGAGTTATAGATATCACTAGAAAAATGTGAGCTATTAGAACTATTCACTCCACAGATGTTAGTGTCAGCACCATGGTCAGCAATGGTGGTGAGACTGAAGTGACAAATACAAGGGAACAGTTCATGTTTAAGCAGCGTTGTATCACCATAGCAGTTGTTGTCAGGGATTCCTGAGGATATTTAAGAACTCTGAAGAGGTTTTATTAAAACCAATAGATTTCATTAACTCTAATTTAATCAACTTTTGTCAGACTGTAGTCCAAAGCAAGACTAAGAACCTAGTGAGCTTCTAGGACAAGGATTCAGTCTTTTTTGTATGTGACAAGGACAATTTGGGCATTCTGGTGAAGCCTATAGACCCCTCTTAAAGTAATATTTTTAAGCATGAAGTAAAACACATAAGTTTTTAGCAAAAACTTATATTTTTAAAAGAGAACCATGGGCCCCAAGTTAAGAAACCTCATACTAGGACAAGAGAAGGGCACTAGAACATTGTCTAATTTCATGAAAAGACATTTCCTTAGTATGAGTACATTTTCACATCTTTTCTTGAAAAGCAAAGGGGGAGAATATGTGTATCTGTGGGTCCATTCATTGGTCAACTGGATTCTTGTGATAGTACTTCTGCCTCCATGTGGTAAAGATCAATGTCTCATAAAGGATTATCTGTGACAGGAAGGACTTTCAGACAACCTCAGTTGCAATTTGGATATGGAATTTGTTCTGAGAATATTCTCATCATTCTAAAGGTATGTCTGGCCCTCAGACAGTAGGCCATTTACCACCATGTCCATATTTCCAGTTTGGTAGAACCTACCAGAACTTGAGTTCTGTTGTCTTTACATTTGAAAACCCAGGTAATGTTTCTACAAATGAACTTATATAATATATGGATGATCAGGGGACCCCTTGATAATTTGGATGTGTATGAATCTTTCTGGAAAGTATATTTGTGCTAGTCCTTGCTAGAAGGGAATTCCTTTGATTAGTCCCCAGGGACTAGAGATACCTCAAAGATGCATAGTTGACCCAGGACCAAAAGGTTACTCAGAGGAGCTATTCTTTCTGTCATCAATCTTTAAATGAGCTGTGAAATAGCACATTATTTTTATTTTTTCTTCCTGGACAATTTTCCTCCTTGAACTTCCATGCTGATGCAGAAAATTGAAGGTTGAAAATGGAAATAGAGAATTCCCCTCTCTCTCCCCACACTAACAGCAAGAGCAGAAAATAGTCCTTTATCTTGTAGGTAAGGGGATACACACTGAATAGTTTATCTTTATCCAGGGGGACCTGAGGCTGGCATTCTTATACTCCCTTCTTCCTTTCTTTTTCCTCTTCTGAGCACATGTTAAATGCTAGTGATTCAGAAAAAGAACACATCTAACCCAGAGGTTACCAGAAATTTTGAATTCAAGACTTTCTGCATTAGAGAGTTCCTGAATCAGGTATTAAGTAAGCGAGGGTTTCCTTAAAAGTACTCTTCTCATACTAGAAGGATTCTAATAGGAGGGTTCTGCAAGTAGAAAATGCCATGCCAATCCAGATCATCTTGTCAAATCTCCATGATACTGCTATGAATTTCTCAGCTGATATAGGGAAATATTAGTCTATCAGTCCCACATAGATTTCTTTATCATGCTGGGGTAACAGGGAGGGAGAAATGAGTTTGAGTTATTTTAGTTGTTTTATGCCTTGAGTATTTTTTCACATATGTCTCTAAGTCCTTTGCATTTAATAAATTTTCTATGGTGGGAGATATTAAAAAGTTGTCTCATACCTGACACCCATATTGTACACTAAATATTCTTATGGGATATTTGGGGAGATCTTGGGTATGAACTTAATTAAGTACAAAACTATACCTAAGCTTTGTTTTGTCTTTTTTCTCTTATTTTAAATAAATTTGTATTTATTCCATTACTTTCAAATTTCATTTAAGAATTTTTATTACTCATTTTAAAAAATTTTATGTTCCAAATTCTCTTCTTGTTTATCCCTCCCAAGTGCCTTAAGAAAGCAAACAATGTTAATCAATAAATATTAATGTGAATTCATGCAAAATATTTTTATATTAGCCATCTTGCAAAAGAAAACACAAATAAAAAAATGAAGTGAAAAAAGTATGCTTCAACTTATATTCAGAATTGATGAATTTTCTTTCTGGGGGTAGACAGCATTATATATCATGGATCCTTTGGAACTATCTTGGATCATTGTTTTGATCCAAGTAGTTAAGTTTTGTTTTCCTATGATTATGAGCCTGGAGTATGAATCTAGAATCTTTGAAGTAACCCCCTCCCCACCCCCCCAGCCATGAATCATGTATGCAAAACAAAGGGTAAATTACTATTCCAAGTCTTCAAAAATTACAGAATTAAATGAGTTAGGAAATGAGGAAATTGTTTTTGTTTTGTTTTGTTTTTAAAAGGCCAAAGTTGGGACAGCTAAATGGTGCACCAGTCCTGAAGTCAGGAGGACCTGAGTTCAAATCTAGCTTCAGACACTTAACACTTCCTAGCTGTGTTACCCTGGGCAATTCACTTAACCCCAGTTGCCTCAGCCAAAAAAAAAAAAAAAAAAAAAAAAAAAAAAAAAAAAAAAAGGCAAGCCCAAAGTAAATGTTTTCATTCTGTTTCTCTGAAGAGTAGGAGCACAAAGTGTTGGTGTAAGGAACTGCTTACACAGTAGTAATGAGGCAGGAAAATATGGATTGTATTCAGTGAATGGTGAATTGTTTGATTTGGCTGAAGTACAGAACAAATGGAGGGAAATATTGTGAAATAGGGTGGAAAAGTAGGCTGGAGCCATACTGAATGGCTAGCTAAGGGATTTGGCCTCTGTTCACAATGGGTCATGAAGAGCTTATTAAACTTTTGTTAAATGTTGACTACTGAATGAATAAATAAATGAACTGTGGGTTAGTAAACTTAATTTGTCAGTAGTGTGTAAATTGAATTAGAAAGTAAAAAAGAAGCAGGGAGCCAAACTAGGAGACTCTTGTTAAAATTCAGATTAGAATTTATGGAGTTATGAACAAGATTAATGACAATGGAATAGAAATGAGGGCATGGATATTTCTGAAGTGGAATCAATATGATTTGGTAATTGATCAAATATAGATCAGGAAGAGAGAGGAAGCAGGAAATTAAGAAATCTTGTATTCAGAGCATGAAGATACCTTACTGATCATTTGGTCCAAACTCTCATTGTAGAAGAGAAAACATCTCTGGAAAGGTTAATGATTTGTTCAATAACACAAAGGTAATATCAGAGGCAAGATTTGAACCCTGGCTTCTAATTTCAAATACAATGTTCTTTTTACCATACCAGCTTAGTTAAAAATAAGACAAAGGTTTCAAAATGGTGACAGGAACAATAGTGATGCCATTCAGAGAAATATGGAAGGTAAGATAAAAAGTTGGTTTTGGCTGAAAAACCATTATCTCCATTTTGCAGACAAAGAAACTGAGATTCATAGGGGCAGCTAAGTGGTATAGTGGATAGAGCACCAACCCTTAAGTCAGAAGGACCTAAGTTCAAATCTGGTCTCACATTTACCACTTACCATTTTCTTGCTGTGTGACCCTGGGCAAGTCACTTAATCCCAATTGCCTCAGCAAAAATAAATAAATAAAATTTTTAAAAAGAAAGAAACTGAGATTCAGAGAAGTGAGGGAACTTGCTATAAATCATATAGCTAATAAGTGGCAAAATCAGGAATCAAATCCATGCTTTCAATCCCCCTCCCTTATCCCCATCTCTTCCCCTAGACAGCAAGTAATTCAAATGTTAAACATGTACAATTCTTCTATACATATTTCCACATTTATGCTGAACAAGAAAAATCAAATCAAAAAGAAAAAAGAGAAAAAACAAAAAGCAAGCAAAGAACAAAAATGGTGAAAATACTATGTTGTGATCCACATTCAGTCCCTACAACCCTCTTTTTGGATGCAGATGGCTCTTTAAATTACATCTATTGGAATTGGCTCGAATCACCTCATTGTTGAAGAGAGCCACATCCATCAGAATTGATCATCATATGCTATGTATAATGATCTCCTGGTTCTGCTCATTTCACCTAGCATCAGTTCATACAAGTCCCTCCAATTTTCTCTGAAATCTGTTCGTTTCTTATGGAACAATAATATTCCATCACATTCATATACCATAACTTATTCAGCCATTCCCCAACTGATGGGATCCACTCAGTTTCCAATTCCTTGCCACAACAAAAAGGGCCGCTATAAACAGTTTTGCACAAGTGGCTTCTTTCCCTATTTTTAATTAAGCTCTTTGGGATACAGGCCTAGTCGGAGACACTGACTTTGGGCACAGTTCCAAATTACTCTCTAGATTGGTTGGATCAGTTCACAACTTCACCAACAATGTGTTAGTGTCCCAATTTTCCCACATCTCCTCCAATCATTATCTTTTCCTGTCATCTTAGCCAATTTGAAAATGGTATCTGAGTTGTCTTAATTAGCATTTTTCTAATCAATAATGATTTAGAGCATTTTTCATGATTATAAATGTCTCTGTCTTCTTCTGAAAATTATTCATATCTTTTGACCATTTATCAATTGGAGAATGGCTTGTATTATAGATTTGAGTCAATTCTCTATAAATTTTAGAAATGAGGCCTTTATCAGAACCTCAAATATTTTTCCCAGTTTTCTGCTTACCTTCTAATCTTGTCTGCATTTTTTTTTACAGAAACTTTTTAATATTATCAAAATGGATGATTTTTATTTCATGCATTTTATAATGTACCTTAATTCTTCTTTGGCCAAA